>NW_022437253.1:0-112270 GCF_009761245.1 Sapajus apella
TAATCATGTACTCTTTGCCTGGCCACGCAAGAGCAAACTAGGACAGCTCCATACCTGTCCAACCCACAAGAAACAGGAGGATGAATTGTTGGACAAAGTACCAGTTGAACCAGAATGTGGATGACTCAGACAAGGTATCCAAAGTCCTAGACTCTTTTCATCCCCAACTTGTACCCCTCTATATTAAGGACACATAGAGATTTTTGTAATTGCCCTTGTTTCAAAATCGAGAGGACAGGGAGGTAGTAGAGGCCATTTTTGTTTTGAGAAATTAACTCCCTTTAAAACTATGGGATTTTGTAAAGGATAAGCCCATCTCAGCCATCTCCTCCATCCACACATCTACGCCATTCATTTGTGACTAATAATTTGGACTTTTTAAAGTGATCTGTCCTATTTATATCAACAGCATTACTCTTTATTTTGGATGAACTGCCAAACTTTATGACTACCTGGAGGCTCTTGCTCACTAATTAGATAAGCGGCTTTCAAACAAAAGACTTTCTAGAAGCAGTCTAAGTATCTATAATTTAAATAAGTGCCCCTGATTATTCTCATGTGTAGTCATTGGAAACTACTGGCTTAGAGATCATTCAGAAAAACCAAAAGACATCCTGTGGTACAAGGAAAGCTTCTCCCAGAAGGGATGACTCACCGAGAAAACATCCAGGCATGAGGCCAACTTGGTTCTATATCCACTTCTCTACCTACTCATTCATTCATGCAGCTGATTATCTAGCTAAAAACTATGATTTACAGAGTAGTTTAGGATAAGATTGAGTTCTGATACAGGGTAATGAAGGAACTAACATATCTTAAGGAGGACCATGACACCATCAGCTTCATTAAGTCACTCTCATTTCTTCTACTGCCCCAAGCTCAAGCTTCTTCCTGGGTCTTCCCAGGGCCTTCAAGATGATAAAACCTGTGCCATCTTCCCTTAACTAAATGAATGTATAATATCAATGCATTTTGTAAATATTCATTGAGCATTTACTGTATGTTAGGTATTTTGCCTGGTTCCAGAGATGTAGTAATAAACATGCTAGGCAAGAATGTTGATCTCATAGATCCTTCCCTATTCCTTGCTACCTACTCTGTGTTGCAAGCTTGAGAAAGGATCCTGCATCCACAGCAGAAATTTTGGAGTAGAAGTCAGCTCTGGTACAGTCAATTTGGGGGTGATCAGAGAAGAGGGGTACTTCTAGAAACCAACCTCTGACCTCGCATGTTCTAGGATGGTTTTTTAAGATGATATGGTTAGCATGGCAGAGACTATTTGTTCCCCAATATTTCTTCACTCCTTCTTCCATAATAACAGAATCTTGAGCAGGTCACGTGGCCACTCAGAATGGAGATTATATTTCCAGTCTCCATTGCAGAGTCAGGTTTAGCCACAAGACTAAGTTTTAGCCAGTGGGGTGTTAGTGGTGTGTGTGGTATCTGAGTTGTTACCTGTAACGGAAAAGACATTCCTTATCCTTCCCTTTTTCCCCTGCTCACTGGCTGGATGTCATGGTGAGTCATCTTTGACCATATAGGTAGAGTAATATTTTAGGGATAGCAGAGTATGATGGTAGAAGAAACTTCGGTTCCTGAATATTTCACTGAGCACTGTTGCTGTACCAGCCCTGCACTACCTACCTCCTGATGGTTACATGAGATAGAAAGCAACATTCATGTAGTTTAAGCCACTCTCATCTTGGGTTTTAGTTATAGCAACAGAACCTATGTCCTAACTAATACTGTGTGCAATAAGAAACTCATTAATTACCAGAATGAGAATAGATTTAGCAGGCTGGTATAGACAAAATCCATATAATATTGGGTTGAGGAATGTGGAAAAGTGTGGAAGTAGAGATAGTAAATGCAGGCAACTCTTTCAAGGTCATCTGTAAAAAGAGGGACACTAGGGCAGTAGATATAGTGGATGCTGGGTGAAGAGTATGCTGTGGTTTTGCTGGTATGGTGATAAGAGAATTATGATCATGTTTCCAATATTATTGGAAGGCTCCAACAGAGCATAAGAAGTTAAAATACAGAATAAGTGGTGAGCGTATAATATAGAATGCCTGAAATCCCAGTACTTTGAGAGGCCAAGGCAGACAGATCACTTCAGGTCAGGAGTTCGAGACCAGCCTGGCCAACATGGCGAAACCCCAGCTCTACTAAAAATACAAAAGTTAGCCAGGCATGGTGGCAGGCACCTGTAATCCCAGCTACTGGGGAGGCTGAGACAGGGGAATCACTTGAACCCAGGAGGTGGAGGTTACAGTGAGCCAAGATCATGCAACTGCCATCCAAGTTGGGCAACAGAGAGCTACTCAGTCAAACACACACACACACACAACAGAAATGGTGAGAGGAATCAATGGAAAGCAACCCCTAAGGGCTGGGTACACAGTAGCTGACACCTGTAATCCCAGCACTTTGAGAGGCCCAGATGTGAGGATCAATTGAGCCCAGAAGTTCCAGATCAGCCTGGGCAACATAATGAGACCCTGTCTCTACAAAAAAGAAAAATGAACTGGGTGTGGTGATTGGACACCTGTATTCCCACGGGAGGCTGAGGTGGAAGGACCCCTCGAGTCTCGGAGGTCAAGGCTGCAGTGAACCATGATCATGCCACTGCACACCAGCTGGGCAACAGAGTGAGACCCTGTGTCCACCCTGCCAAAAAAGGGAAAGAAACCCCTAAGGAGTCAGCAAGGATGAAATACAAAACCCAGGGTAGAAAAAGTAGAGCTGGTTTTTCTGAGAAAGAAATAACAAGGAAAACATGACGGTAGAAACAAAGGCTGGCCAGGAATCTGAGGGTATTCCTCTATAAGGGAGGAGGCAAAGCCATCTGCTGAGAGTGTAGGTAGGATATGGCAGTCAGTTCAGGGGCTTGTGTTTGAGTAGTGAGGTTTTGAGTAGTTGGGTAGGATAAGAAGGTAACCAAAAACAAAGAGGATTTCAGGCTGAGATTGTGGGCCAAGTGGTTTTTGCAATCTACACGTCCAGGTGGTTTTCCAGTCTACGAGTCCACACAGTTTTATGCTATTTCTCTGGAAAAGATTAATTATAGAAAAAACAAAAAATTAAAAGAGTATAGATTGTATAGGAGCAGAAGGCTTAAAAACCCAAGGGAGATGATAACATTAGTAATAGATGTTAATAAAAAGGATAATGCGTTAGAAAGTGAAGGGAACTTCTCTCTAAAGATGAGGCAAGCATTTATTCTCCCAGGCCAGGCAGAGTGCTGGGCTCTAACCAGTAACATCTCATGTAACCCTCACCACAACACATGTAGATAGGGATCACTAGCTCTATTTTTTATATACCAGATGGAGTCAGGTCAGGTCACATCAATGGTGAGGTAGAAAGTATAAAAATAAGCCGGATTTTTTTTCTTGATTTTAAAGTACATGCTTCAGCTTCCTCCACTCTGCTGCCTTGAACAGACCTTCCCTGGTTACTAGAAAATGATGATCTATTTGAGAGACAATTTTGCAGCAGGGAAAGTTATTGGTCTTTATCTGCATTTTCTCATTAGTCTGGGTTTTGAAAGCCTACTTGAACCATCTCTACTTGTTTGTGGGCTTTTTTCATTCTCATGCACTCTGACCTAAGTTGTGATGGATAACTTGTTGCCAGGATATCTCTGTGATAGCCAGAATGAAAAGTAAACAATAGCAAAACACTACATTAATCTAGCTCTTTGTGATGCCTGCATTTCTTTTTGTTAAACTCATTATTTCTGAATCTTTCTTGGGGGTGGGGCCAGGGACGGGAGAGAGCTATTAGCAACCTACTATTCTTTATTCAAAACCTTTATATAATATTCAACTATTACGCTGCAGTCATTTAACACCCAATCTACATCCCTTTTGGTTAAAATGCTGATAACTACATGACCAGATAAATTACAATCTTAAAGGTGGGTAGGCATAGTAAACTGAAAACTGACAAGGACCTTTACAACTCTACTAACTTTCCAAATAAGAAAATTGTAAGAAAAAGAGCT
Organism: Sapajus apella; assembly: GCF_009761245.1. Lineage (NCBI taxonomy): Eukaryota > Metazoa > Chordata > Mammalia > Primates > Cebidae > Sapajus > Sapajus apella. The sequence continues at coordinate 4,010 of NW_022437253.1, forward strand.
TTTTTTCCCTGTTGTCCCAGGTTTATTGAAAATATTGCACCATAGCAAAAAGATGCGAACACCTCCACATGGCATTTTAAAATTCATCCCAACTATAGGCTGAGTGACTTGCAGGTTGGACAGACTGCCAAAGCCCAAAACCCTCAGCATTTCCTCAGTGTCCAGATCCTCTTCAATGATCTCCTGGTCCAGAGTTGAGACTTCGGGAACATAATCATCTCTCCTTTCTCTGCCTTTCTCCTGCAACTTGATGGAGATACCTCTCACTGGGCCTCTCTAAATCTCTTTCATCAGATTTGTGACATAGCCTGCCATCTTCTTGTGGAGCTTCTTGTTAGGAATTATGGCGATCTCCTCGCAGATGCCTTTGTTCATGTGGAAGTAGATTCCCAGGCAGGTATATTACTGTTAAGTGATGATCCATGCTGCCATCTTCATACTTTTGGTGTGAATGTGGTTCAGCATGGTGGGTCCTTGCTAAAAGAGGTCCGTGCTAAATCTTATCTTCCAAAACCAGCCATTTAGAAACATCTAGCTTTCTGACACTTTCTCACACAATCCTGCAATGAACTTGTGAGGTAAGTGCTATAATTATCCCCATTGGACAGATGAGGAAACTGAAGTCCTACAGACATTAAAATTTTAAGTGCCTACTATGAACAAATTTATGCCAATAATTCAATAACTTAGATGAATAGACTTTTTTTTTTTTTTGAGTTGAAGTCTCACTTTGTTGCCCAGGCTGGAGTACAGTAGCCTGATCTCAGCTCACTGGAATCTCTGCCTCCCAGGTTCAAGCAATTATCCTGCCTCAGCCTCCCAAGTAGCTGAGACTGCAGGCAAGTCCCACCATGCCAGGTTAGTTTTTGTATTTTTAGCAGAGACAGTATTTCGCTATGTTGGCCAGGCTGGTCTTGAACTCCTGACCTCAGGTGGTCTGCCCACTTCGGCATCCCAAAGTGCTGGGATTACAGGTGTGACCTGGTTGACAAATTCTTGAAAGACATAATCTACCAAAGTTCCAACAGGAAGAAATATATAACTTGAATAGTTCTATATCTATTAAAGGAATTGAGTTTGTAGATAAAAACCTACCAACAAAGACAATTCCAGGCTGAGGTCTTTCACAGGTGAAATCTATCAGATATTTAATAAAGAAATGATGCCAATTCTATACAAAGCCTTCTAGAAAATTGAAGAGGAGAGGATACCTCTCAACTCAATCTATAAGGCCAGCATACCCTGCATAAGTTTTCTAGGACTGCAATAACAAAGTACCACAAACCGGGTGGTTTACACAACAGAAATTTATTGTCTCACAGTTCTGGAAGCTAGAAGTTCAAGATTAAGGTGTCAGAGACGTTTGAACCAGAGCGATTTTATTTTGAATAGGGACTGGATAAAATGAAGATGAGACATGCTGGGCTGCATTCCCAGGCATTTTTAATCACAGGATGAGATAGAAGGTCGGCACAAGATACAGATCCCAAAGACCCTGCTTATAGAATAGGATGCCGTAAAGAAGCCAGCCAAAACCCACTGATATGGTTAGGCTTTGTGTCCTCACCCAAATCTCATCTCGAATTGTAATCCCCAGGTGTTGAGGGAGAGACCTGGTAGGAGCTGGCTGGATTATGGGGGTGATTCCCCCATGCTGTTCTCATGATAGTGAGTTCTCATGAGATCTGATGGTTTTATAAATGGCAGTTTCCCTTGGGCTTTTCTTCTTTCTTCTGCTGCCATATGAAGACGGTCCTTGCTTCTTCTTCCCCTTCTGCCATCATTTTGAGTTTCCTGAGGCCTCCGTGGTTACACAGAACTGTGAGTCAATTAAACCTCCTTCCTTCATAAATTACCCAGTCTCAAGTAGTATCTGTATAGCAGCGTAAAATGGACTAATACAGTAAATTAGTACCTAAGAAGTGGGGCACTGCTGTATAGATACTTGAAAATGTGAAAGTAACTTTGGAACTGGGTAACAGGCAGAGGTGGGAACAATTTGGAGGGCTCAGAGGAAGACAGGAATATGTTGGAAAGTTTGCATCTTCCTAGAGACTTGTTGAATGGTTTTGACCAAAATGCTGATAGTAATATGAACAATGAAGTCCAGGCTAAGGTGGTCTCAGATGGACATGAGGAACTTTCTGGGAACTGTAGCAAAGGTGACTCTTGCTATGCTTCAGCAAGATTAGTGGCATCTTGCCCCTGCCCTAGAGATCTGTGGAACTTTGAACTTGAGAGATGATCTGAAATTGGAACTTATGTTTAAAAGGGAAGCAGAGCATAAAAGTTTGGAAAATTTACAGCCTGGCAATGCAGTAGAAAAGAAAAACCCGTTTTCCAGAGAGAGATTCAAGCTGGCTGCAGACATTTGCATTAGTAGCAAGGCCAAGAAAATGGGGAAAATGTCTCCAGGGCATGTCAGAGACCTTCATGGCAGCCCTTCCCATCACAGGCCCAGAGGCCTAGGAAGGCAGAAATGTTTTCGTGAACTGGGTCCAGGGCCCCCCTGCTGTGTGCAGCCTTGGGACTTGGTGTGCTGTGTCCCAGCCACTGCAGCCATGGCTAAAAGAGGCCAAGGTACACAGCTCAGGCCATTGCTTCAGAGGGTGCAGGCCCAAGCCTTGGCAGTTTCAATGTGGTATTGGTTCTGCAGGTGTGCCAAAGTCAAAATTTGAGATTTTAACCTCCACCTAGATTTCAGAGGATATATGGAAACTCCTGGATATCTAGGCAGAAGTCTGCTACAGTGCTGGAGCCCTCATGGAGAAATTCTGCTAGGGCAGTACAGAAGGGAAATGTGGGGTCGGAGCCTCCACATAGAGTTCCCACTGGGGCAATGACTAGTGAAGCTGTAAGAAGAGGGCCACCATCCTCTGGACTCCAGAATTGTAGATTCACCAACAGCTTGTACTGTGTGCCTGGAAAAACAAGACACTCAACGCTGGCCTGTGAAAGTGGCCAGAAGGGAGCCTATACCCTGCAAAGTTATGGGGCAGAACTGCCCAAAGCCATGGGAGCCCACCTCTTGTGTCAGTGTGACCTGGATTTAAGACATGGAGTCAAAGGAGATTATTTTGGAGATTTAAGATTTAATGACTGCCCCATTGAATTTCAGACACAGATGGAGCCTGTAGCCCCTTTGTTTGGGCCAATTTCCCCTGTTTGGAATGGGTATTTTACCAAATGCCCATACCCCCATTATATCTAGGAAGTAAATAACTTGCTTTTGATTTTACAGGCCCCCAGGCAGAAGGAACTTGCTTGTCTCAGATGAGACTTTGGACTGTGGACTTTTGGATTAATGCTGGAATGAATGAACACTTTGGGGAACTGTTGGGAAATTTTGATTGGTTTTGAAATGTGAGGACATGAGATTTGGGAGAGGCCAGGGTGGAATGATATGGTTCAGATTTTTGTCCCCACTGAAATCTCATCTTGAATTGTAATCCCCAGGTGTTGAGGATGAGACCTGTTAGGAGGTGACTGGATCATGGGGAGGTTTCCTCCATGCAGTTCTCATTATAGTGAGGGAGTTCTCATGAGATCTGATGGTTTTATAAATCGCAGTTTCCCCTGGGCTACTCATCTCTCTCCTGCCACTATGTGAAGAATGTTCTTGTTTCCCCTTCCCCTTCCAACACGATTGTGAGTTTCCTGAGGCCTCTGCAGCCAGGTGGAAATGTAAGTCAATTAAACCTCTTTCCTTTATAGATTACCCAGTCTTGGGTATTTCTTTATAGCAGTATGAGAATGGACTAATACACCCACCAAAACCAAGATGACAAATCAAAGTGACTTCTGGTCATCCTCACTTTTCATTATACACTAATTATAATGCATTAGCCAACTAAAAAATAATCCCACCAGTGCCACGACAGTTTACAGATACCACGGCAATGTCTGGAAGATATCCTACATGGTCTGAAAAGGTGGGGAACCCTCAGTTCTGCGAAATTGATGCCCCTTTCCCAGAAAACTCATAAGTAATCAACCCCTCATTTAGCATATGATCAAGAAATAACTGTTAGCATACTCAGTGAAGCAGCCCATATCGCTGCTCTGCCTAAGGAGTAGCCATTCTTTTGTTTCTTTACTTTCTTAATAAAATCACTTTCACTTTATTCTATAGATTTGCCCTAAACTTTCTTGCATGGTCTGGTAACAAGATAATAATCAGCAAGTTTGGTTCCTCCTGAAGGGTGCGAGGGAGAATCTGCTGCATGCTTCTTCCCTAGCTTCTGGTGGTGTGCTGGCAATCTTTGGCTTGTAGACACATCACCCCCTATTGTCCCTTTATTTTCACATAATGTTCTCCTTGCCTGTGTGTGTGTGTGTGTGCATGTGTGTGTGTGTGTGTCTAAACCCTCCCCCCTTTCTAAAACTGAAAGGTCATAGTTCATTAAGGTCCCATCCTTCTCCAGTATGACCTTATAATAACATAACTAATTACATCCACAAAGACCCTTTTGGCAAATAAGGTCACATTCTGAAGTACTGGAGGTTAGGGCTTCATTATATTCATCTAGCATACAAAATCAACCCATAATACCCTGAAACAGAAACCAGCCAAAGGCATTCAAAGCATGGATGCAAAAAATTTAAGTCATAAAAAGCACTGAAATCCCGTGTTACAAAAGATTTGATTTTCAACAAATGGAATCAGACACTATATTAAAAAATAATATATCATCATGACCAATTGAGGTTTATTCCAGAAATGCTGGGTTGGCTTAAAATTACAAAATCAATTAATATAATTGATAAAATTCACTGTGTTAACAAACTATGTCTGTATAAGAACATATATATGTAAAAATATATATGTATATACACATATAGGCGTCTTTATGTATGATCATTGCAATAGATTTGGAATAAATATTTGATAAAAACTAACATACATTCTTAATTTTAGAAACTCAGCAAACTAGGAAAAAAAGGGGAACTTCCCCAACCTGATAAAAGACAAATATAGAAAACTCACAGCTAACATGATAATTAATAGTGAAAGACTAAACCCTTTTCCTTAAAATCAGACTCAGAGGGCCGCTCATTATACTCCATTATAAATGGTATCAGATAAGAAAAAGAGGTGGTACAAACAGAGGCAAATTGGCATGCCCCTTTTCCCCTTCCTCCCCAATCAGGGCTCAGCCAGGAGCTGAGCCTGCATCTACATCCAGCATCAATTAGGTGGAATGAAGCAATATGAAGTGACGTAACTAGAAATTCTGATTACTTCTTCCCCAACTGGTATCAGAGGAGCCCAGTAGGAAGCTGAGCCTCCACACCCATCCAGCATCAATGAGGTGGAACAGGGTGTGTTGTGGCAGGGCTAGTTGGCTCTCTGATTTCTGGTCTCTGCTACCAGTGGGGAGCCGAGTTCCAATGCAGGAATGAGGCTGAATGAAGCAGTACTCTGCCTTCTTCAGGAATGTGTTAATTGGGTCAAGAGGAGAACTGAACTTGCACCTGCAACACTTCAATCGCTGCCTCCATCATCACATGATATTCTTCCCTCATGTCTTTATGTATCTGTGTCTCTTCTCTCCTTATAAAGATACCAGCTATTTTGAATTAAGGGCCCAGCCTAATTCAATATGACCTCATTTTAACTAATTACATCTGCACTAATCCTATTTATTGGGGGCTAATACCTCAACGTATATTTTTGTGGGACACAATTCAACTTATTACAACTATGTTCAATGGTTGGAACAAAAATTATAACATCATCTGGTGTGGTGTTCAATATAGAGAAAATAATTATGACATTTTTAATTGAGAAGGGCAAAGAGACCTGAATGGAAGTACCGTTTCAATGAGTAGAAAAATATCAAAACAAGTAGACTCTAATGTTATGTATTTATGTTGTAACACCTAGATCAACTACTAAAAGACAACTATACAAAGAGATATATTAGGAAACAAAAAACCAAAATAGAATCCTTAAAAATATTCAAGTAACCCACAAGAAGGCAGGCACAATAAAGAAAAGGAACAAACCAACAGAAAACAGATAGTAACATGGCAGCTTAAGTGCTAACATATCAATAATTAAGCATAAATGGTTAGAATACACTAATGAAAAGGCAGAGATTGACAGAGTGAATAAGGTAAATTACCCAACTACACATTGTCTAGAAGAAACTGACTTCAAACATAATGACAAAGGTAGATTGAAAGTAAAAGAATGAAAAAAATATACCATGCACAATCTAATTTTAAAAAGCAGGGGTAGGTAAATTAATATTAGATAAAGTAGACTTCAGAGGAAAAGAATTGCTAGGGGCAAATTGGACATTATATAAAAATGAAAGGAAAAATCCACAGGATACATAGTTATCCTGATATGTGAATACACCAAACAACAGAGCTTCAAAATCTATGAAACAAAAACTGATAGAAATAAAAGAAGAAATATACAAGTTCGCAGTAACATTTGGGGACTTCAACACCCTACTTTCAGCAACCAATATAATTACTAGGCAGAAAATCAGCAAATATGTAGGAAAACTGAACAATAGAATCAACCAATATGATCTAATTGACATATATAGAACATATAAAACTCAACCCAACAGCTGCAGAATAAATATTTTTTTCAAGTGTCCATGGAACATTTTGTTATTTTTTTCAAGTGCCCATGGAATATTCTATTATTTTTCCAAGTGCACAATGGAACATTCTATTATATAGAGCATATAATGCTCAACCCAACAGCTGCAGAATAAGTATTTTTTCAAGTGTCCATGGAACATTCACCAAGATGGTCCACATCCTAGTCCATTAGACAAACCTCAGCATTTGTTTTTTTAAAAAATATGATCATACAAAGTGTGTTCTCTGACCACAGTGGAATCAAATGAGAAATCAACTTCAGAAGGTTAACAGGAAATCATTTGAACTTTAGGAAATTAAACAGCATACTGATAATCCATGGATCAAAGAGGAAATCTCAAAGGAAAATTTAAAAATACAGAGAAGTGAATAAAATGAAAGCACAACCTATTAAGACATGTGGGACACAGCTAAGCTAAAGCTGAGAGGAAAATGTGTGGTAATAAATGCTTACATTACAAATAAGAAAAGGTCTCAAATCAACAACCAAAGTACCTACCTCAAGAAACTAGAAACTAAAGAGCAAAGTAAACCCAAAGCCCACAGAAGGAAAAAAATAATAAAGATAAAAGCAGACATCTAGGAAATTGGAGAAAATAAAGAAAATTAATAAAATGAAAATATGTTTCCCTGAAAAAAAAATCAATAAAATTGATTACCTTGTACCAAGACTAACAAAGACAGAAACACAAATAGCTGATATCAAGAATGAAATGAAAAATGTTACTACAGATCCTGCAGCCATGAAAAGAATAATAAGGGACTGCTATAAACAACTTTACACTCATAAATTTAACAACTTGGAAGAGATGCATCAACTCTCCAAAACTGCAAACTACCAAAATTCAGCCAAGATAAAATAGGCCATATGATACAGATATTAGCATAGGCAAACATGTCAATAGAACAGAATAGAGAAGTTGGCAAGGAATAGTCAATATTTAGTCCCTGTTCCAACTGCTTAACTCTGCTGCACAAAAAGCAGCTACAAGTGCTGGGAGCGGTGGCTCACATCTATAATCCCAGCACTTTGGGGGGCTGAGGCGGGAGGATCACCTGAGGTCAGGAGTTTGAGACCAACCTGACCAACATGGAGAAACCCCATCTCTACTAAAAATACAAGTTTAGCCAGACATGGTGGCGCATGCCTGTAATCTCAGCTACTCAGGAGGCTGAGGCAGGAGAATCACTTGAACCCGGGAGGTGGAGGTTGCGGTGAGCTGAGATTGCACCATTGCACTCCAGCCTGTGCAACAAGAACAAAACTCCATCTCAAACAAGCAACTAAACAAACAAACAAACAAACAAAATCAGCCATTAGCAATAATTGAAGGTGGATATATGTGTTCTAATAAGACTTTATTTGTGAATACTGAAGTCCTAATTTTATGTTTCATGTGTCACAAAATATTTTTCTTTTAATTTATTGCAATCTTTTAAAAATGCAAAAAACATCCTTAGCTTGAAAGTCAATAAAAACAAGCACATAATTTGGATGGAGACAAGTAGGATGATTCACATGGCCATGGAGACTTAAATGTGGCCACATTGCTTTAGAAGGATTTTAGGCACGACATCCAAAATACTAGGTAATGGTGAAGGGTGGAAGAGAACAAAATGAACCACTGATGTGGTGCTATGGGGAACAACTTGGAGGAAGCACCCTCTCTCTGCCATGTGGGTGAACAGAATCAAATATGTGGAGAAGAGGAGAGGGTGGAAGGTCAGTTTGGGAAGGCTCTTTATGTCGTGTTAAAGAAATTCCCTTTCTCCAGTCACAGCATCTTAGCCTCCCCACCACCACCCAGGGCATATACAGGGAGGGGAAGAGCCCTGGGACAGACCACTGGTAGGCTTCAACATGGCTGAGATTTACAAGCAAACCACAGCTATTTCTCACAGATAAGGACCAACAAACCACAAGAGCAGAACAATCAGTCACAAGTGCTCAAGAAAAAAAGAAAGAGGGGACAACAGCCTGCCAATGCAAATGCAGACAGTTGCCAGGTCAGATGACCCCGCCCATGCTCGTTCTCTTCTTCCCCATACATTCCCCCAAGGTCACTACCCTCTCCTGAGCAGGCACAAACCCCTCCTCAGCCTATATCTCTTATGAAGCCCCTCTCCCCATCCCATCTCCATCCTCTTTCCTTAAACCAATGCCCTTCTATGCACACTCTGCTGCCTTCCCAGGTACACAAGATAGCCATGAGAGCCATGAGGGTAGAAATTGCTCCTTCACCCTTCTGGTGGCAAAAAAGTCATCTAAAACAGCTATTATCCAATCAAGAAAGCATAAGAGAGGGGGGAAAAAGCTGACAATAATTGTCTGTTACCACATGTTGACTAAGAAATGAAATCAGAACCAAGAGATCCCCAAAAAATGCCACCAATCCAAGTAAGCCCTGTGTCTAGGAAGAGAGGGAGGAAAAGAGGTGGAGTCCTATGATCAGCCAGACACTGAAGATAAGGAAGGGGGAAGACTGAACATGGAAGACAGATTTCCTCCTCCACACTTCATTCCACAGGCAAATAGGAAAGGGGCTTGATGTTTCTGCATGTGGGGATGAGGGAGCAGGTAGAAGTAGAAGTGGGAAGGGCCCAGTTGAGGTGTGCTGTGTGGAGGACACCAATGTAACAGTGACAGTCTTCCCACAAAGGCAGACAACAAAATCACTTTCAGGACACCTTCCTGACAGTGGTATGTACTGTACCTCACCTGATGCTGTAAGCAACAGGAGGCCTCAGAAAGACCAAAAATTGTACCCTACAGAAAGTCACTGACAGCATCATCATGCAGTAAGATGATAGTGTTTGGAAGCTACAGACACAATATCAATTGGGGCACTCACCGAGAAACTTAGGGTGGCGCTGAGCACGGTGGCTCATGCCTGTAATCCAGCACTTTGTGAGGCCGAGGAGGGTGGATCACTGGGTCAGGAAATCAAGACCGTCCTGGCTAACATGGTGAAACCCTATCTCTACTAAAAATACAAAAAATTAGCTGGGCGTGGTGGCACTCGCCTGTAGTCCCAGCTACTTGGGAGGCTGAGGCAGGAGAATTACTTGAACCCTGGAGGCAAAGGTTGCAGTGAGCCAAGATCGCACCAGTGCACTCCAGCCCTGAACAACAGAGTGAGACTGCGTCTCAAAAAACAACAACAACAACAACTACAACAAAACAGGGTGGAGCAGTCGCCTACCAAAGGCTGGCTAGTGAGACTGGTGTTCCCAGCCCAGTGCAGGCAATAATAGTTAACATTATTTCCTTGTTTTTAGGAAATTTTATTTTTGGAGAATTTTAATAGTAGAATAGATGAGTAATAGCTGGTCTTGTTTTTATTAGTAGACATAGACAAACTATCTCTAAAATCTACCTAGAAAGGTGGAGGCCGTAGAATACATAAAACAATCTTGAAGAAAGAAGAATAACATATGAATGCTGATTGTACCTGATATGAAGTCTCACTACACAGCTACAGTAATCCTGCCAGTGTGGCAGAGGGATAGATAACACTGATCAATAGAGCACAAAAAAGAATTCATAAGTAGACTCACAAAGAAGCCCAACTGATTTTTGACATCATTGCAAAAGCAATTCAACACCGTTTTCGAGTAATTGGACACCCATGGACAATAAATAAATAGCATCTATCTTAACCTTGTACTTTAAGCAGACATTAACTCAAAATGAATCACACACTTAATTATAAACTGTAAAACTCTAAAACTTTTAGAAAAAAAAAGCATAGGCAAGATATAGGACTTGCTGAAGAGATTTTAGATGTGATATCCAAAGCGTAGCCCCAAAAAGGAAAATTTAATGAATAGGACCTCATCAAACTAAAAGTTCTGCTCTGGGAAAGATGAGATGAAAAGGATGAAAAGATGAGCTATACAGACTAAGAAGATATTGACGAACGCTATCCGACAAAAAGTTTCTATCTAGAATATATAAAGAGCTCTCAAAATTCAACAGTAAAAATAACAAAAATTCAATTAGAAAATAGGCATGTGTGGAGATGGTTTAAGCATGCTCAGTAGCTGCTGGTAGGAAACTAAACAATGTAAGGAAAAAGTGCTTTCTTAACTACACATTTTCTGAGTTTTCTAATGAGAAGTATCTCTGGTTGACTGGTAGGTTTTTTCTGCTCACTTACATTTCTTTAGTTCAACAGATAAGTGAGATGTCCAGAGCCATTTTGGGGTCAGTAAACATCCCCACCTAAGAAAATGCATGCTGGGAAATCCATTGAAAACAAAACTAGGGAATTTAACACCACGGTTCAGTTCTGTTTAGACAAAAATCTGGGCAAAATGTTTTAATTCTTTTGATTTATACTAGATAACATTATTATGATATATATTATTATATAGATTACATTAATCATGATATAAAGTTATATAAATGGTAACCACAGTTTTGAAGCAAAGATTCAAATTATTCTCTGCAGAATCCGAGTGTTTGACCCAGAACCAGTTATGTATGGTATTCTGCTTCTCTATGTATACACAGTGGGTGCTCAAGAAGTACTCATTGCAAATACATATTTGAATATTTAAATTTATGTAGAAATGTATTTTTGTGAGTGGATGAATGTATCTCAAAATGAGTTCCAAAGGACATTTAATTTTTCCCAAAGTCAAGGAAGGGAAAAGAAAGTGGTGCTTCTCACTGTTGATAAAATATCAGTATTTACTAGTATTTATTAGCAGGGTTTCCTCAGTCATAAACATGATAAGTTTATTTTAAATTAGTTTTTAGTGCTGTATGGAAGCAAGGACAGTAAGCTGGCAGCCAGAAGCCCCAAGTCCTAGTTTCATGCTCCACCACTAACTCCTGGCATGGCTTTGTTGAAACTACTCCTTTCTGGGCTTGCATTTCCATCTGAAAGATGTGGGGTTTGGACTAGAATATGACATCAGCCCTTTTGTGAAATTCTACAAAAGTATGTCTGTCTGTATCTTTTTATTTATGTACTTTGGCAGTCAAAAAAGCTTTTTTGATCAGGGTATATAACCTAAGACATTACATTTAATAAATGGGAAAAAAAAACATGCAGCATGGGGAGACTTCATCTCTACATAAGACTAGAAAAGTATTAGCCCAGCATGGTGGTGGTTTCCTATAGTCCCAGCCACTTGGAGACTGAGGTGGGAGGATTGCTTGAGCCCAAGAGTTTGAGGCTGCAGTGAGCTATGATTAGGCCATTGCACTACAGCCTGGGTGACAGGGTAAGACCCAATCTCAAAAAAAGAAAAAAGAAACCCTATTTTCCATATGTTTAGGCACAATTGAAAGACTGACTAAATTCTATGGTTAGCGAATCACAAGAGTAGGGGCTCTTGGAATCTGGTAGCTACTGGTACAGTCAAAGGATGTTACTGGGAAGCAACAGTTTTAGCAAGTATTTTTCCTATGTACCGCAACTTGGAGTGTCTGGCTAATATTTGTGACCAAAAATACTGTAGCTTGTTCAGTTTAACAGTTCCTGTGGAGACCAAATGCTGGAATTTCATGAGCTTTCAAGATATTAAAATCATCATCCACAGCATGTAGCCATGTCTGTCTAAATCTCAATCTGGTCCTGAGTTTATTAGAACACTGCAAATGAAGCTGAACTCAGTGGCTGCGGGAGGTTAAGGCTTATAGACAATACTGGATTTCTTATTCTATTCTTGCTGGATGTTCCCCAGTAGCTTTCTAGGGTCTACATACAACTATAAAAGAAGCTAACTTCTTCCTTCCTTTTAGTATCCTTCCCTGAAAAGAACTTTTGCATGCTTTCCCAGACCCTCTGAGGAGCCTGCTCCAGTCGTGCACCCCTTACATCCGAGCCGCTTTGCTTTAGTTCTGACCAGGTTAGTGTTCCTTTGGGTTAGTGTTCAAACTGAAGTCCTGGATCCTGGGGTCAAGGGACCTAAGAGTCAAGAATGGTGGTGACTTTAGTTCAGTGTGGATAGAGGGTTTGGTATAGATATGAGAAGAATAAGGACCTGATGACATGCCAGGAATCAAATGTGTTAAGTATGGAGGTAGTGTGTATGAATGCACAGGATTGGAAAATGAATCGGACTAGAAATCAACATCCCCTTTACTACCATTGCCCAAATGAGAGAAATAGAAAATATAAGTGGATACTTACCCAGTGACCAGAATTTGCTTTTAAAAATTCTAAGTGGCAATCAGTTTGATTATATATATATATATATACACACACATATATATGTATGATTTTATATATGTGTATGTGTGTATATGTGTGTGTGTGTGTATATATATATATATATATATATAGCCATCAGTTTGATTATATATAAATACATATTTATAATATACAAAGGTTAAATATTTATCATATATATGGGAGTGTGTATATGGACACTCCCATATATGTGGTAAATATTCAACCTTCGTATAGATAGATACACACAAACACACTCCCATATATATGATAAATATTCAAAATGTGTATTTTATAAATGTAACCCATATTATATATAATATACGATTATATTATATATAATTATATGTTAATTTATACTAATTATAAAATTGGGCCAAGCTACCTCTATAGAATAGCAGCTGGGAAGAATGTGTTGGATGACAGAATCAGGGCCTGACAATGAAGTGGGACTGAGTAGCTAAATTAATCAATATGAAATGTATTATGAGTCAACAGTATAATGTACCTGCTCATAGACGTCTGGGCTGGTGAAACCTACTCTTCAGCATGGGGAAGTGAGTCCTGCTCTGCTCTGCTCTGCCCTAGTCAAACCCCACCCAGTGTTCACTTCTGGCTGCTACACTATACTGATGGATGAAGAAATATTGTATAATTTTCTCACGAGAGACACAAGAAAGTTGAAGGGCACCTAGAACCTTCCAAATGAGAAAAGGTTGAAGGAAGTAAGAGTGATTGGCCTAGAGATGAGCAAAATTAATTCACAAGGCTGTCCTAGGATAAATAGAGAGGAAACTCTGGAAGTCCTCACTAGGAGGAATGGGTGGCAGGTGCAATACAGAAAAGTAAGAGCTTTTCAAACAGGGGCCACTTTGCCCCACATGGTAGGGATCTGTTCATCCCTGGAGGCCTCCAAGCCGGGCATCCATTTGACTGGGACATTCAAATGTGACATGGATGAGATCCATGGCACATCATGCATCTCAACATGTGGAAATAGTAGAGTATCTCCTCTAGGAAATATGTATATAATGTTAAGATTCAGTAAAATGGATGGAAACATTCCATGAGGCACATCTTTTATCAGAAAGGACATAGTGATGCCCTCTGACAGACCTAGAGCCAAGGAAGCCAAGAAGAGTAGTTCTTACTAAAGCAGACCTGGCCATCATATTTTAAAGCAAGCATAACCCTGGGCAACGTCCTCTTAAGAGTGGCTTACCTCCTAGTCTGCTGTGCTCTTTTCATAGTCTTGGCCCTCCCACCCTCCCCAAATGAACTGCAATTGAAGTGTTGACAGGCTTGAAGAAAGTGATCAAAAGTAGATTGAAACTCACTGTCGTCAAGAATGTTCTTATGCATGGCTGAGTTGAGGGACATCTGAGAGTTTAGACATCAGGAATTGCTCTGAGCAAACAAGTTACAATTCCCTGGGAAATTGTCTTTCAACCTCATTTGTCCCTCAGAAATGCTCATCAAAGACATGCTTGTCTGTGTCTTGTCCTGCAAACCATACCCCTCCACACACGATAATGCTAGCTTGGTCACCAGTGGAAATATTCTAAAGACAGAAGTAAGATCTTCTCATTTCTGGAAACTACTTTTCTAAATTTTCTGTATGTCTAGTAATTTTCTTTCCCCTTTCTCCCATCCTTTTTCATCCCAAATAAATATTTTTAATGGATATGTCTTTACAATAAAGACAAAAAGAGAATGCTTTGCAAGAATGCTAAAATCAAAATTATTGCAGACAAGGTTGATATGCAACTTTTTTTCAGACTGTGGGAAAGTTATGGAATAACTCTTGATCTATTAACACTTAACCTAGAGCTCGTTTTCTCAGTCTATTGTTTGTTTACTTCTTTACTGGTTTAAATCTGTCTTAAAGACTCAAATATTATAAAGTATTATAGAGTGTAACAACATATGGAACGTGGTGGAAAGTGTACTGAAAAAGGAATGCCAGTGGTTCTTCATTCTGCAGCAATACCACTTAATGAATGAGCCAATCATCATGCCTTTCAGACTTTGTTAGACCCTCAGGGAGCCTTCTAGGATCTTGTCCTACCCTTTTATTTTATACCTGAGGCCCAGAGGGGAAATTAACAAGGACTAATGAAGGGTAGACCTCTGGTTACCCAGTGGCCTTATTCATTAAGTATTCTTTTCACTACACCACAGAGCCCGTCAACTTAAAGAAGCCACAAATTTGCAATAGCGTGGCTAACGACTTTATCAAGAGTTGTGGTTGAAATAATAACAGCCACTATTCATTAAGTACTTTGTGTATGTTATCTCATTTATTGGGTCACAACATGTAATAGGGAGTCTGATTCTATTTTTTGATGTTTGGCTGCTGGCAGCTTTTAAGCCTCAGCTCCCTCTTCATATTGTTCCCACATCTGGGCAAGCTTTTAAGAAACGTTGGGCGCTACCTCCTTTAGTGCTGGAAGGATTCAAACCACATAAGCCCCTGACCATGTGTGGGAACCCATACCCTGTTCCTGCCTACTAGCCACAATAAAAGCCCCTGTCCAATCTCCTTTTCTGGCTCTCTCAAGGCAGTTTTGGGCCAGCTTTGGATGCATCCCCTGCTCTCCCTTGGAAAGCCCCAATTATGCAATTAACAAACCTTTTCACACACTTCTTGTTTGTGTTTGGCATCATCAGTCTTGACATTGGACCAAATTTTGGGTAGTGGTTACAATAGAACTCTGAGGTATGTGCTGTTATAATTAGCATTTTGCAGATGGGGAAACTGAAGAATAGAAAGGTCAACATAATATACAGAGCCTTTTAAAAGGCTACAAAATTATAGAAACCACTTCTGAAAATAAATATACTGCTAAGATTTCAATTCAGACCTAAGAAAATGTAATAGCTTATGTGTGCTATTGGAATGTAAGCAAAGGATCTTTGATAAATCTTTGACTCCTAGTTAAAATTCTTGCCCAAGGTCACACAGTTAGTGATGGGGCAGGGATTGAAACCCAGGCACTAGGGCTCTGGAATCTGCACTCTAAGCATCTCAAACTGATATTGGTCTGATTGTAAAGCCTGTGCTCTTACCACTACAGCAGGAAAGTAAATCTGGATTGCATAAAGCTGTAGAAAGGCTGTGTATAGAATAATAATAATGATAATGATAGTACCTGCCAGGCATTGCTAAGCCTTTCATTTAATCTTTTCTACAACTCTGTAAAGTCAATGCCATTATAGTCCCCATTTTACAAATAAGGAAATTTGAGGCTCAGAGAGTGTAGAAAATAATATCCAAGGTCACAGAGGTTCTTGAGAAGCCTCTGCTTACTACCTGTGTGAACTTGGATATTATTTGTCTTGAGAAATGACATGGGTTGATCTATTAGAGGTCATAGTCTAATGTTCATTTGGAATGTGGAGTTTTGGATTCTTTCAGGACTGTAATAATAAAGGTAATATTTTTCCTGTATTGAGTGATAAGCCCCTTACATACATTCTCCTATTTAAACTTAAGCAATGCTATAAAGTAAGTGCCGCTATTATTCCCATTTTGCAGAAGAGGTTCTTGACTCTAAGAGAGGTTTACAAAACATATTCAAGGAAAGCCAGCTAATGTATGGACCTGGGTAGAAGCTGAAATTTAAAATCCAACTGGTTACACTGGCCAAGCTCTGAAAGACTCACTGGCTTCACAATTTCAGCACTAAATCTTTCCTCTCCCCACTGAAAGTATACAATATCTAGCAAGAACCTCACCATATCTTTGAGATTTTAACACACAACCAGCTTCCCTGCCACCGCCCTCCCCCCATCAGCACCTCCTGAGCTGTTGCAGCATATTCCTCCTCAGCACCTCCTGTCAGATTCCTCATTCTTGCTGATTTCAGAGGCTGCACTGTCACTGGAATTGCCCTTGCTGCTGTAGCTACTCAGGCATCACATGCTGCAAGTCCTTGTTATCTCTGGGACGGCTCATTTTGGTATGTTAAGGACTTATTCGGTAGAAAAGGAAGAAGAAGGAAAGAACCTTCTGCTGTCCATATATTTCTTCTCATGAATATCCTGGAGTTTGCAGCTCTGGAAATGGAAATCCATGTACCCAGAAGGAGAGTGCTGAGTGAACCTACAGAAAATGGAGAAGAATGCAGCTACTGAAGGAGGCCCGAGAGTGGTCCTCCAAGACCATAAACTCCTGCAAACAAATTCAGCCCTCCAATAAAAGCCAAAAAGTGGATGGAATTTCTTCTGATTTCTTTACCCCAAATTTGAATGTGATTCTCACCACCTTATCATGCAGGAAGTTCAAATTCACACAAGTTGAACACAATAATAAGACTCATGTTGTTTCTAACAGGAATGGAGAAGCATCACCTGCAGGCTTATTTTTAAACTTCTGTTTTTCCCCACCTTTGGAGAATCATAGATTGTAGTGGGCAACAGGGAGCCCAGAAGTGGTGAAGGTACTTTTTTTTTCTTTTTTTGTTTGTAAGACGAAGTCTCGCTCTGTCTCCAGGCTGGAGTGCCATGGCATGACCTTGGCTCACTGCAACCTCTGCCTCCCGGGTTCAAGCGATTCTCCTGCCTCAGCCTCCCAAGTAGCTGGGACTACAGGCACACGCCACCATGCCCAGATAATTTTTGTAGTTATAATAGAAACAGGGTTTCATTGTATTGGCCAGGATGGTCTCGATCTCTTGACCTCATGATCTGCCCACCTCAGCCTCCAAAAGTGCTGAGATTACAGGCATGAGCCATGGTGCCCAGCCAGTGAAGGTACTTTTGTAGGAGTAGAAAGGGCACTTGAGTTGATGGAAGGATGTTTGGTTAAACTTGTTAGTTGTTCCAACTTGGTCACTGAATACCAGTGTAACCTCAGACAAATGCTTTCCTTTCTCCTCTCAAGCCCTCCAAGTCCCACCTAATTTGAACAATAATCTATGCCTTTTTTCTTTTGTACAGCTCTAGCTCTATTAGGTTTTATTTGAGAAAATGACAAAGTGGCATCAAATGAAACTACATACAAAGAGCTTGGGATGCATGAAGACAGGGTTAATCAGGGTAAAAATCTTAAAGGAGGTGCCCCTGAAGCTGTGCCTCAAAGGATGAGAGGCAGAAAACAAGACTAGGCATCCAGAGGACCATACACTTTTTACTTCTTCGGAAATTGTGGAAGAATCTAGAAGAACCTGGTTTGTTTCAGGGAACCTGGTTTGTTTCAGGGAACCTGGGAACCATGGGAAATTTGGTATTGCTCTAGATGAAGAGTGTGTTGGTATGAAACAAGACCAAGAAGCAAAGAAGTTAAGACCAGATCATGGAGGGCCTTGGATGGCTTGCCAAGGAGCTTGTATTTGTCCTGTGGGTAACACACGTTGCCAACAGAGTTGGTTTTTAGCAGCAGCATCACATAATCAGATTTTTTTTTTTTTTTAAGATGAAGTCTTCTCTTATCCCCCAGGCTAGAGTGCAATGGCGCAATCTCAGCTCACTGCAACCTCTGCCTCCTGGGTTCAAGCGGTTCTCACACATCAGCCTCCTGAGTAGCTGGAATTACAGGCACCTGCCACCATACCCAGCTAATTATTATTATTATTATTATTATTATTATTATTATTATTATTATTTTAGTAGGGACAGGGTTTCACCATGTTGGCCAGGCTGGTCTCGAACTGCTGACCTCAGGTGATCTGCCCGCCTCAGCTTCCCAAAGTGCTGGGATTACAGGCATGAGGCACCGCGCTGTGCATCAGATTGTTTTTATAGGAACACTGCTCAGATTACAATGTGAAAGATGACCTGGAGTGAAGTGAATCTGGAACCCTGGAGGCCAATGGGATGCTAGTGTCTGCATTACTTTCCAGCCAAAGACAAGGACCTTCTGGTTGACAAACTTTAGGTTGGCTTCCATTGATCTCTGCCTGCTGACATTCAAGCCCCTATTTATTCCCCTCACCTTGAGTGTGGCTAGACCTAGTGTCTCACTCCTATAAACAGAATATAGTAAAGGTGATGGATGTCTCCTCTGAGATTAGGTTACAGAAAACTGTGACTTCCAAACCAATTGTCATGTTGTGAGTGGCCCTATGGAGAGGTTCAGATGGCAAGTGGCTTACGTCTCTGGGCAAAAACCAGCTAGAACCAGAGGCCTGCCCACCAGCCACTTGAATGAGCTGGGAAGTATATCTTCTGAGGCAGGCCAACAGCCACATCAATGACCTTGGAAATGGATCCTATCCCAGTGGACCCTTGAGATAACTGCAGTCCTGGTTAACTCTTTGACTGCATCCTTGTCAGAGATCCTGAACCAGGTAGGCCACACCAAGATTCCTGAGCCACGGAAACTGGAATTAACAAGTAGGGTACCCGTTGTTTTATGCTGTCAACATTTGAGGTAATTTCTTACACAGCAATAGATAAGTAATACAAGCCCCAATAAGGCAGTGGCAATGAAAAGAAGATGAATACTGAAAATGTGAACAAGCTGGGTTGGAGTGTGAGAGGGAAACAGATGTCCAGGCAGATATCGATGCTGTTTAATTAAGATGGTAAATAGGAGATATTGCTTTCGGGAGGAATATGATACACTAGTTTGCTGGCCAAAGTTTGAGGGCCTGTGAAACAGCCCTGTAAATATACTTAGGAGGCAGCTGGATTCAAAGGTCAGAGGTTTAGGAGAATCATATGGAGATCATCAAAGCCCTGGAGATCTTTGATGTTTCATCAAACCAGTGTTATTGTATGTATGTGTTTTTGCATGTGCTATCTATGTATATCTTCTCCCAAGCAACTACCTCGCATCGTAAAAAAAATTTCCTTAGCTTTGTAGCCATATTTGGGTCTTTGTTTTACCAAACATGAGTGAGTCTCTCCACCTTTCAGATTAACCTGAACCCTCTCCAAATTGAAAAAGTTCCCTTTTTAAGAGTGTTGCATAAACCTGCTGTTGATTTCCACTGCTTGTAATCATTGGCAACATCTCTGAAGTTCATATTTGTTTATGCTGTCAGCCTAATTTATTCTTCCCAAAGAAATTATATCATGTGTCATAGCAGGAGAGCTTGTTAGAAGAAACACAGTAGTACATGAAGTCTAGAAGATGTCAAGTTGACCCAGAGATCTTTTTCAGGGGTTGGTGGTGGTGAGTGAGTTTCTTGCTAACCTGCAGAATGTAAACAGAGCCTGCAGACAGACTGAAAGACAGCTCTATCAGCTCTGCTGGAAGTGTTGACAACACTATCCTACCCAGGGTGTGAGCACAGAAGTTTGTGACCATTCCAATTTTGCTGAGCTGCTTGGGGCTTTTGACATTACAGATATCCTGTTCCTGCACATAGAGCCTCATAGAAAAATCTTAAAGTTAGAAAGCACGTTAGAGGTCTTCTCAGAAGAGAATATACAGACTAATTCTGAATATTTGAAACTATCTACTTACAAATAATGGTATTTCAATTGCGCAATTAATAAAGCAACAAATAGAATCATTTTCAATTGAGCAATGTTAGTAGATGGTATTTGTTTTTATTAACCTAGAAAACCACATTAAATTTGACGGGGCAATAATTCATTTGAACAAAAGTGATGTATTTTATTAATGTGATTATACATGGAAACATATAGTACCAAACTAAAGCCGCATATCAAAATCCATTCTTTTCACTTTAGAAGTTTAAAAACTTAAACTCCTTTTCTTGTGCTCTCTATCTCTGTTCATGCTACCACTCTCTCTAGTCACCCCAACCAGGGTAAAGAAGAGACTCACCCTGCTCACCTACCTCTTGATCTTACCACTTCCCATACTCATCGCTACTGCACTCAGCCAGGGCTTTTTCCCTTGCCTTAACCAAAATCATAGAGCCTTTTGGCTATTCTCTCTGCTTCTGGTCTCTTCCTTCTCCAATTTGTCCTTCACACTGCAGTCAGCTTGATCTTTATAAAACACTGATCAAAATCATTTCATGGTTTCCACTGAGTACAGAATCAAGTCACAACCCCCTTAGCATAACATACAAAGCCCATGAATATGATATTTTCTATCTCTCCAGCTTCATTTCCCATGACATCTCTTCATATGCTTCCTCCAAAGCCATGCTCTTTAACCACATAAAGTTCCCTGACTCCAAGATAGATGGCTGCATTTTTTGTGTGCTGTTCTATCAGCCCAGAATGCCCACCACCCCTTCTTTCCCTATGAAAGTTCTATGTACACTATAATGCTCAGCTGAAATATTCTCTTCTCCAGGAGGCCCCTTCTTTGACTCTCTCATGAGCCCTGGCTCTACCATGGAATGGTCCCCATTTCATTTTGTCTCAAGAATGAGACCTGTTGACCATCTCTCTCCAAACCTGCATTGTGAGCCATGTGACTTTCTTTTGTTCCCAGATCATTGCACATTTCCTGACACATAGGTTGCCTCAAAAGTGTTTATAGAGTAAATAAATCATGCGTGTTAGCAAAGGTTTTTAACATATTTCAAAAGTCCTTGATGGTTTCATGTTTAAATAAAAATTAAAGTTCATTAAATGTTTTGAATACTGTTTAGTAAGTATTATACAGTTTTTTATTTTTAGTATTCAGGGATTGCCAAGATCCACATATAAAAACATATTTATCATCAGTTAATAAAATGTAAGAATAAAATACACATGGTAATTTAAACTTCAGTTAAATTTGATTGACATTTTCATAGAGAATACATACTTTAAAAAGGAAACAAGCTCTTAATTATTTCTTTAAACAGGACCCTTTGGTCAATGAGAATTTTATTTAATAAATAAGTTCTCACTTTTAAGATTTTTGAGAAGACTTGCTACCACAAGAACCCAATTTGAAATTTAATTCTAGACTTTAAATAGTAACTAAAAAGATTACTTTGTTTCCTCTGGGTATGTTTTGTCCTTTTTCATATACTCTCAGACTAAGACAGTGTTTCTGGTAGAGGTGGAAAGAACACATTCAGCCTTATTAAAGGCAGGTTAGGGATGGTTGTAAAAATCATTGAACAGGGAGGCAGAATACCTAAGCTCTAGTTCACTGACTGGCATTAACAAGCTATGTGACCTTGGCATGCCTGTGTCTCTCTGGGCCGCAGTTTCCCTGTATGTAAAATGAGAATGCTAGATTGGATGATATCTGAGGACTCTTCCTGTTCTAACAGCCAAGGTTAGCGGAATGTAGTTGGATTTGAGGTAGCAGCTGGTTAGTACAATAGCCCCCAGCACTAGACAGCTTTCTCTCAGTTGCCTCTCCTAGTATCAGCCACCAGAGTCCCGGGTGTTTTTAAAAATTCAAATAGACACTTTACTGATATATAATTTAATACCATAAAATTCATCCATGTAAAATTAAAAATTCAATGGTTTTTAGAATATTCAAAGTGGTGCAACCATTATCTCAATTTTAGAACATTTTCACCACGAAAAAATGAAACCCTGTACACATTAGCAGTAACTCTCTATTTCCTCCCAACCCCCCCAGCCATAGGCAACCACTAATCTAATTTCTGTTTCTATAGATGTGCCTATTCTGGACATTCATGCGAATTGAATCATACAATATGTAATCTTTTACAGTTGGCTTCTTTCACGTGTTAATGTTTTCAAGGTTCATCGATGTTTGTCATTTATTTTTCAAAAAATCAACTTGGCTGAGCATGGTGGCTCACACCTGAAATCCCAGCACTTTGAAAGCCAAGGTGGAAGGACCGCTTGAGCCCAGAACTTCAAGACCAGCCTGGGCAACATAGTGAGACCTCATATCTATGAAAAAAAAAAAATAGCAAGATGTGGTGCAGTGTGCTTGTAGTCTCAGATACTTGGGAGGCTGAGGCAGGAGGAGCACCTGAGCCCAGGAAGTTGAGAGGTTGAGGATGGAGTGAACAGTGATGGGGCCACTACACTCCAGCCTGGGAGACAGAGTAAGACTCAGTCTCAAAAAATGAAATTCAGCTGGGTACGGTGGCTCACACCTGTAATTGCAGCACTTTGAGAGGCCAAGCTGGGCAGAACACTTGAGCAAGGAGTTCGAGACCAGCCTGGCCAACATGGTGAAGTCCCATATCTTCTAAAACTGTGAAAATTAGCTGGGCATTGTGGCGCCTGCCTGTAGTCCCAGCTACTGGGGAGGCTGAAACAGGAGAAAGGCTTGAATCCAAGAGGTGGAGGTTGCAGTGAGCCGAGATGGTGCCACTGCACTCCACCCTGGGTGACAGAAGAAGATCCTGTCTCAAAAAAAAATAAAAATATAAAATAAAGTTTACTTTTCAGAACAGTTTTGGAATTACAGAAAAAATGGGATGATTGTACAGAGAGTTCCCGTATAACACCATACCCTGTTTCCCTTATGATTAAGGTCTTACATTAGTATGGTACATTTGTTATAATTAATGAACCAATGCTGATATGTTATTACTATATAAACTCCATACTTTATTCAGATTTCCTCAGTTTTCCCCTAAATTCCTTTTTCTTTTCCAGGATCCCATCAGAATACCATAATATCTGCTTTACAATAGCAGTCATGTGTCCTTAGGCTACTCCTGACCGTTTCTTAGGCTTTTTTTGGTTTTGATGACCTTGACAGTTTTGAGGATTGCTGGTCAGGTGTTTTGTAGAATGTCCCTCTTTTTTTTTTTTTTTTTTTTTTGAGATGGAGTTTCACTCTTGTTCCCCAGGCTGGAGTGCAATGGTGTGATCTTAGCTCACGGCAACCTCTGCCTCCCAGGTTCAAGCAATTATCCTGCCTCAGCCTCCCGAGTAGCTGGGATTACAGCCATGCGACACCTCGCCTAGCTGATTTTGTGTGTGTGTGTGTATTTTTAGTAGAGATGGGGTTTCTCCATGTTGGTCAGGCTGGTCTCAAACTCCTGACCTCAGGTAATCTGTCCACCTCGGCTTCCCAAAGTGCAGGGATTACAAGTGTGAGCCACCACACCCAGCCTGTAGAATGTCTCTCAATTAGAATTAGCCCGATGCTTTTCTCATTAGACTGGGATTATTGTTTTGGGGAGGAAGACACAGAGGTAAAGTACCATTCTCATCACATCAATATCAAGGCTACATACTATGAACATGATTTATCACTGCTGATGTTGACTTTGATAATCTGGATTTGATAGGGTTTGTCAGGTTTCTCCACTGCAGTTATCCTTTGTGCCCCTTTTCCATACATTACTCTTTAGAAGGTACTCACTATGAGTAGCCGACACTTAAGGCATAGGGATTTGTGCTCCACCACCCTAAGTCTAGAGTATCTACATAAATTATTTGGACTTCTGCATAGATTTGTCTCTTCCCCTCCTCTCATTTATTTATATCAGTGTAGATACAGGCATTTTTTATACTTTAAAAGATTATATTATCAGCAGTTACAATCGGATACTGCTTTATTCATTTTGTTGCTCAAATTGTTGCAATTTGGTCACTGGGAGTTGTTTTAGGAGGCTTCTGTGTTCCTTGGACACAGAGCATCATTGTAGTTTATCTGTCTTCTCTCTCCCTCTTCCTATCTCTTTCTCTTTCTCTCTCTCTTTTTGTTTTCCTTACTTTCCATCACTACAAGATGCAACAGGCTTATTTTGTATAATTCTGTCCCCAGTCCTAGAATTAGTCATTTTCCCAAAGATCCCTGGTTACTTTTATTGAAGAATGATATTAGAAATTAAGATCTGAGCAGTAGGTGTACTCATTGTAACTGGGATGTCTCTGCTTCCAGGTCCTCTCAGCTGACAGAACAAAGAAGTATGTGTGTGTATACTAGCCCCTGCATATACTAGTACTAAATTTCTTTTCATTGCAGAATACTAATTCTTGGTATGGATATATCAAATTTTATTTACTTATTAATAATAGATATTCAGGCTGTTTCTACTTTGGGGCTATTATGAATAGTGCTGCTACTAACATTAGTTTCAGATTTTTTTGTGCAAATATGTTTTATTTTTCTTGGTTATTTCTTAGACTGGATTTGCTGGGGCATATGGTAAATCAATGGTTAACTTTTTAAGATACTGCTAGACTTGTTTCAAAGAGTTTTGCTCTCTCACTAGCACTGAATAAAGATTCCAGTTTTCCACATCTTTTACAACACTTGTTATTGTCTACCTTTAAATTGTTATTATAATAACCATGCTAACATTTGTGAGTGGTATCTCATTGTGGTTTTCACATGCATTTCGCTGATGACTAATGATGTTTAGCATCTTTTCATGGGCTTATTGTCCACTTGTACATTTTCCTTGGGAAAAAATGTCTATTCAAGTCCTCCGGCCATTTTTAATTGGATTATGTTATTATTATTTAGTTTTAAGAGTTTTTATATAGTCGTGACATAAACCGCTGATCAGATATATGATTTGCACATATTTTTTTTTTCAATTCTGCACGTTGTCTTTTCACTTTCTTGATGACGTTCTTTGAAGCAAAAAAAACACTTTTAATTTTTCTGAAGTCCAATTTATTTGTGTGCCTGTATTTATACTTTTGGTGTCACATGGATTTCTTTTCATTATTTTCCCCCCATTTATTTATTTTATTGCATTTTAGGTTTTGGGGTACATGTGAAGAACATGCAAGATTGTTGCATAGGTACACACGTGGCAGTGTGATTTGCTGCCTTCCTCCCCATCACTACATCTGGCATCTCTGCCCTTGCTATCTCTCCCCAGCTCCCCACCCCCCACCGTCCCTCCCCTATTGCCCCCCAACTGACCCCAGTGTGTAGTGCTCCCCTCTTTTCATTATTAATGGTGAAGACAGATTGTGCCTTCTTTTATACCAAGAACTGGCCTCAGCAATGACAAGCATCGCTCATGGTGGGAAATCCACAGTCTGAACAGAGAACACTCCCTCTTTTCTGAAAGGTCAACAGAGGCTATTGAGAAAGAGATCACAATAGCTTACATAAGCCTGGTGTGGTGGCATGTGCCTGTGGTCCCAGGTACTCAGGAGGCTGAGGCAGGAGGATTGCTTGAGCTCAGGAGTTTGAGGCTGCAGTGTACTATGGTGGAACCTGTGAATAGCCTGGCAACATAGAGAGATCCTGTCCCTAAAAAAAGTTTTGTTTTTTTTTTTTTTAATTTACAAAGAGAATAATAACTAACACATACTACACAATGTGGGCCAGGCACTGTCATTAGCTCTCAAAGCACCCTTTTTTATTGAATCCTTAACAACAAACTGGACAGACACATTGTTGTCCCCACTTGACATTTCAAGAAATTGAGGCTCAGAGTAGGTGATGTCCTCGAGAGCCCACAGCTAGTAAGAGGTGGAGACAAAAAAATTATAAATTCAATCTTGATTTTCACTGATCCTATTGGCTTCAAGTCCCCAGGCCACCCATTCCTAAACATGGGGTAAACACTCATGAATATTCTAAGAGCCTCATATAAAATAGGCATTGTGCTGAGTATTGGTGAACAGAGTAGACAATCTTTGCCTTCATCAAACTTATATACTAGAAGGCAGACAAGAGACAGAATCATACAAATAAATTAAAATGATCACTGGAATTAGTGCTTGGAGAAGAACCCAGACCTATGACAGCTTATAACAAGGAGATCTGTCCTATTCTGGAGAATGGCACCATGAAAACCTTTCTAAAATAAGTGGTGCTAGGGCTAGGCACCACGGCTCATGCCTATAATCCCAGAATTTTGGAAGGCTGAGGTGGGAGAATTGCTTGAGGCCAAGAGTTGGAGACCAGCCTGGGCCACATAGCAAGACTCTGTGTCTCCAAAAATAAGAAAAAAAAAAAAGTGACTGAGTGTGGTGGCTCACACCTATAATTTCAGCATTTTGGGAGGCTGAGGCAGGAGGATTGCTTGAGCCCAGGAGTTCAAGACCAGCCTGGACAACACAGTGAGACCCCCATCTCTATGAAAAAAAAAAGTGGTGCTCGAACTGGGATGTTCAGAAGGGCACTGGACTATTTGAGGAATGAGCTTGGGAAAGAACATTCTAGGCAGAAGAATTAGTAAGTTCAAAAACCCTGAGGCAAGAAAGAAACCATACATTTTTGCCAATAGATGTAATTGTTAGGAAATTTGTGCTTGATGTGTGGATTTGGGGGAAATCCTACAGATGCAAAAAAAAAAAATAAAATATGTACTGTGCATAATAATCTTTATTTAAGACAATTACTAGACTTTAAAATGTGTTAAGATATGAAACTCACACAAACCATAATCTATTTATTCAACAAACATTTCTCAAAAGGAATGCTGGCTGAGGTTGCATGAAGGAAGAAAAAGAGGTCCAACGACTTAAGCCCAGAGAGGTAGATAAGAGCTGGATCAGGCAATGCTTTTGAGGAGTTGGGATATTTTTAAAAGAGCAATCAATAGGAAGGCACCAGAAAGTAATTTAAAAAGTAACAATGAAAAGATTTATGTTGGGCAATTGGAGTGAATGTTCTAGGGAAAATGGGTTGGAGCAAGCAGAGTAGAAACAGTGAGAACAGGTAGAAGAGGGCCATGGCAGAGATCCAACAAGAAATGACAGTGGCGGTGTGGATGAGGATGGTGACAATGGGGAGGAGAGACACAGCATGTTGTATCCCACTCAGCTGGTGGGTGCTCACCTAGCCTCTCCTCTGCCTGATCTGGGAACCCACCCCTGGGCTTGCTCTCTGCCCCCTTCTCAAGAGGGCAGTGAAGGTTGATCAGGCCCCTGCATTTAAGCGCCTTCTGGTTCCTCAGTGGCCCCAGCTTCCCGCAGCCCAGGCTGTTCAGCTTGGCTCCCAAGGAGGTCTTTTTCTCCAGTGAGTGGGTCTGAAGAATGACCGAGCCGCTCACTAATCTGATCCTGCTCCTGCTTACTGAGGAGGGGACTTGGCAGGGGGTTGCTCTGGTGTGCTTGTCCTGCTTGTGTTAACTGCAGGCCCCAACCCGGAGAAAAGCTAGAGGATTACTGCTCCTGGGGCTCCCTGCCCCCTCCTCGCCCCAAAACAGGAAAGGCTTGAACTTTTTTCTTTCACAAGGAGACACAATTCTGTACTTGTGATAGGGAGAGAATATATTTTGAACCTGCCTTTTCTGGTGATAACAGGAATGCAATACTGTTAGAGAAAATTGGAAAGTACGAGAAGGAAGACTAACCAGCATTCATAACACTGCCCTGCATTTTTGCATGTTTCTCTAGTCATATATAGTTATTTTTAAATAGTCAAGGTCATATACCCTGAATATAGTTCTGTGGATCTTGCTGTTTATGCTTTGTGCTTTAAGCTTTTTCCTGTGTCGTTAAAAATTTCTCTATAAATGATTTTAATATCTGCAAAGCAGTCTTTTAAAAACATTTTAACCTTTCTCTATTTGGTGGACATTTGGGCTGTTTGGAGCTTTTTTTGCATAAAAAGGACTGTGATTAACATCTTTGTCATAAACCTTTGCCTGCATTTTGGACGCGCCTCTTCAGCTCCTACCCTCACCCCCTCCTAGATTTCTAGAAGGGGGATTAATGAGGGAAGCTGTATAATCAGAAGATAGGAAAGCAAAACTGTACCTAAGGTAATTCCCACCAAAAAGTAACTCTGCACCTGTCCTAGAAGCTAAAAAATGGACTAGTCATTTTCCCTCGGTAAGGTCTTGCTGCTTCCTACATGACTTCATTCACCAAAGAGGTGGCTAGTAGGTGTTTCTGCATCAGGAATTACCTTTTTCTAGAGGCCCCGCTGGATTATGGCTTTGAGGGGCAGCTGGGGTTGTGATTTCACTGGTTTCTCTATTTTGTGGCCCGCAGAGGGGAGAGTACCCTCTCAGGCCTGGGAGTCTGGTTCCACCGCGCCGCGGTAGAACCAGCTATGCAACCTTGAGCACCACCATTTCCTCTTTCGCTGATAGTTTTCTCATATGTAAAACAAGTAAGAGGAGGGAGGAGGAATTGGAGTTTGACCAGATTTCATTATTGTTGCTGTTTAAGCAGCAGAACCCTTATTATAAATTAAACCTTATCAGAACCCCAATCTGTAAAATAGATTAAGGTACAGGTGCCCTGGTAGACAAGAGCGGGGAGGAATGGGGGAGGGGCCCCGGTTTGAAAACTCCGGCCTAGAAGATGAAAGTTTCATTCTAGTTCTGTTCAGTTCTCTTCCCTATTGCTGAAGGAAATTAAAAAAAAAAAAAAATCATCTTTCTTCCGTATTTAAATCCTCCAAATGTGCTGATTGATGACATTTTTTTCTCTTAAAGGCAATTTGGAAATCAGACAAAGTGAAGCACAAAGCTATGGATGTTTAGAGAGTGAGCAGTATGTGAGACACGCTGAAAGGGTGACCCTGGTACTTCTAAGAAGGCAGTAGCACAATGGACTCTTCGAAAGAGGCAGTGTCAGAGTTTATTCTCCCGTTGGCACCGCCTCCCACAGTGGGGGCAAATTTTACCCTCCCTCTCCTGGAGTCATTTCAGACCAAATTTGAGTCCACAATTGCTAGCAATTGGAAACCCAGAGTAACCTACGGACAGGTATTTTATTGAAGGCCAAACACTGTGAAAAGTATGATGGGGGATAGATAACACAAAAGAGGGTTTCCTCTCTCCCCTAGGTTTTTGGAGCACCCAGGTTGGGGGGCTAGGGGAGACGAGCCTCACTGACCAGGCAGCTTGCCGGGTTGCTCCAATCACAGCAACAAGGGTTGAAGCACTAACCGGCCAGGAGGGGTTCGAGGTCTGTGGCCCTGGGATGGGGAGGAGGGGAAGTGGTACTGAGGCTGAGGCTGAGCCCGAGCCCGAGGCTGAGCCTGGACGCGCGCGGCAGGACCAGGAGGAGGACTGGGTGGAAGGCAAAGCGTCTGGGTCAGTAAATCAATGCCTGCCCCCTCCCGCCCCATGCTGCACAGTGGGGGATGGAGTGCGGGGGTGAGGGATGGCAGTGGAAATGTCTTAGGGGGCTGGCGCTGCCTTCCCAGGGAGACCCGACCTTTCTTGGAGAGGCGGGATGGGTTTAGTCTCCAGGATCCGCAGTGATGTGTAAAAAGCGAGCACGACCCCCGAATCCTCAGAAAGCCCCCTCCACACCCCCCAGGCCCGCCCCGGCCCGCAGGTGAATGGCTGGCCGGCACAAAGGAAGCCGGCTGGAAATGTGGAATTCGGACCAATTTACGGGAGACTCTGTCGCCTAGGGTCCCAGCAGACCTCAAGCAAAGAAACCTGTGGTCAGTAGTGGATGAGGATGAAAACAGTGCACCAGGCCAAGCTTATTGGAAAGGCTGAGTTTAGTTATTCTGGGATAGCGAGGTAACAGGATTAAAGGGATTAAGGAAATCACCTCAAACAGCTGAGGAGGGGGTAAAAAAACACTGGTTCTATTTGTTTTCTTCCTAGGCCCCAAACAGATACACTGGGGCCGTGTGGCTGGGCGCGAAACTAAAGGCCCTTCGGGGGGCACAGTGGAATGGCCAAGGGTCAGGGACTGGAGGAAAGTGGCGGGGAGGGGGTGGGGGGAGAGGAGTAGAAAGCGGGCTCAAGACACCGGATGAAAAGGCGCCTTCTCTGGAAGACAAATAGGTGGACTGAGTTGACATGTTAAAAACAAAAAGCCTAGGAGGAGTTTCTGAGATCTTTGAAAAATCTAAGGAGTGCTTTTTAATGCCAAATCTTCCAGCTCTGAAGGTTGACTCCGCCGGTTCAGCTACCAGGGTTGAAATGTATTTGTTTCCTGCTGGGGATCCCTGTAACCATTTATTTTTAATAGGATCATCGAGATTTCCGAAGGGTTTTCGTTTTGTAAATATTTCAGCTCGGCTCAAATGTCTTCCCGCCCCAGTGCACAAAGGTAAAAGTGCCCGGTTCTTGGTCGGTTTCAGCGGCCGCGCCTTCCCAGCCCCACCTCGCGTGGCTGTGGTAGCAGACACTAGGAAGGAGCAGACGCTCACCGCGACCAACAAGTGCACGGCCGCGGGCTCTGCGCCTTAGTTACTGCGTGCCCGCTCTCGGGAGGCGCTCCTGGGAAGACAAGCCGCTTTGTGCTCCGAGTTTCAGTTGAGATATTGGGAGCCGGTGTATGGTGGATCAACAGTAGTTAAAAGGAAACCATTTCGGATTATGCTTGCTTCTCCCCAGGTCCCACCCCGCCAGTAGGATGGGATCTCACTTGTAAATCCGAGTGTTGGTCCCCTCCCCAACCTGCAAAAAAGTTTCAGGGCTGCAAAATTATCAGGACTCCATCATGTTGTTTATAAAATTTATTGATCTCTCATTTAGGAATTAAGAGTAAAAGCTTGAAAACCCTGAAACAAAATAGCCCCTTCCCCACTACCCAAACGAAATCTGAACACATTAGCGCGACGAAATATCAAACAGATCACGGCAGAAATCACCAACTCAACATGACTGGACAGAAGCTGTCCCGCGGCCAGGGGCGGCGAGGCGGGAGACACACGCACACCTGGCTATAAATTAACATTGGCTTTAGCTGCCGCGCCGCTTGGAGCGGTCAGCGCCCCAAAAAACCACGAAGAAAACAGAAGCGACACGACTGGGGGCGTAGGCGTTGCAGTTGTCCAGCCAGCCTCACCCGATACTTTGTTTCTCCCATTCACTCACTCCTTGGCTAACTGCAAACTAACAAGACAACATTTTCAATGTAACAGAAGAACCCAGGAACTCAGGAGGAGGAGTGGGGGTTGGGGGCTGTTTTTTCTTTGCAAATATCACAGCGATTCCCAGCCTACAAAGGAGAAAGAAGGGGTAGCGGCGTGGGGTAAAAGATCTCTCTAGAAGTCCCATTTCCGCTGCTCCTGACTTCTTTTTGCTTTTGTACAAAACCCGACAGCTACAGCAAAAGTTTCAGTCCTCCCCATCATCGGTACAAGGCAACAGTCCCAGGCAAGCAAAGCTAAACAAGGCTTCCCAACTTGGGGGTGCGGGGCAGGGTGGAGGAGGGTGGGGAACGAGGGTCGACGAACGCAGGCCGGTGCTCAGATGTGGGTCAGCGGCACCGTTCCGTTGACTGCAGTCCCGGCGCCCTGGTAGTGCTGGTGCACGCCGTGCAGGCGACCGCCGGGCAGCGGAGAGGCGGCGTCGGCCGCGTCCCCGCCGGGTGGCAGGTACATGCTGATCATGTCGCGCAGGTCGCCCAGGCACGCGCGCTGAGAGTGTGATGCGATGGCGGGCGGCGGCGAGCTGGGCTCGGACTTCACTACCGAGCCCATGGGGCCCAGGCTCATGGCGGCTGCGGCCGCAGCTGCGGCGGCAGCGGTGGCGGGCTGCTGCCCGTAGGCGGCGGCCGCAGCGGCGGTGGCTGAGGGCGCCATGCCCCCGTAGCCCGAGGCGGCGGCGGCCGCCGCAGCGACGTTCATGTAGCTCTGGGCGCCAGGCGGCATCATGGGGCTGTACTGCAGGCCAGCCATGTCGTAGCGGTGCATCGGGGGCAGCGCGGGCGGCGGCGGCGGGCTGCTCATGCTCGGGGGCTGCGCGTAGCCCAGCTGCTCCTGCACCAGCGAGTACGCGCCGTTGGCCCAGCCGTTCACGTGCGTGTACGTGTCCAGGCGCTGGCCCACGCCCACTGGACTGCTGGCGGCAGCGGCGGCGGCGGCAGCAGCGGCGGCGGCGGCGGCGCCGGGGGGCAGCAGGCCGCTGGGCAGGGAGTACTTATCTTTCTTGAGTAGCGTCTTGGTCTTGCGGCGCGGCCGGTACTTGTAGTCCGGATACTCCTTCATGTGCACGGCGCGAAGTCGCTTGGCCTCGTCGATGAATGGTCGCTTCTCGGCGTCGGTCAGCAGTTTCCAGTCGGCGCCCAAGCGCTTGCTGATCTCAGAGTTGTGCATCTTGGGGTTCTCCAGGGCCATTTTGCGCCGCTGCCCGCGAGACCATACCATGAAGGCATTCATGGGCCGCTTCACTCGGTCCTGGTCTGTGCCCCCGCCACCGCCGTTCGCACCACCGCTGCTCCCGCCGCCTGCGTTCGCGCCGCCGGCTGCGTTCGCACTGCTCTTGCCTGCGCCTCCCGGGGCTGCGGGACCGCCGGTGCCCGCCGCTTGTGCGGATGTCCCTACGGGGTTCTTGAGTTCAGTCTCCAGCAGGCTGTACATGGCCGGGGCGGGAAGAAGGTGCGCCAGCGTGGCGGGAGGAGAAGGCGCTCCCGGGGCTGGAGCGGCCACGGTGAAAAGGCCCTGGGACTCCGTCAGAGCGGAGCTTGGGGGCCTGTGGGCCAGCGGGTCCTGCGGGAACTGCAGGCTTATCAAGGTGCTCCGCGCCAAGACAGGAGGAACCCGCGGGCTTTTCGCACCTGATGCGTTGTCTCGAGCGGGTCGCCTTCACAGTCTGGCTGGGCTCTAGCCGGGCCCCTTTTATACCTGCTCGGATCCCCCGGGGTTGGGGCTTGGTCCGCCCCTCGCCACCCGGAGGCCCCGTGATTGACAGGTTCGCAGTGATGCGCCCTGGCCAATCATTACCAAGCCCCCATTCTGCCTGGCCGGAAAAAAAAAAGTTCGGGGAGCCTTTTCGTTCACCCCCACGCCCCTCTTTGGCAGAGTGAAGCGGTAAGAGTTACTTAGGAGGCGGGAGTCCACGAGACCCACTCTGAGACCACCAATTAGGGTTTCGAAAAGTTTGAAAGAACGAAACCTGAGGAGGTGACGGTGGGGGGGAGGGGGCACGCGAGCAGATTGTGGGGAGGAGGCAGAGGGGCGCCTGCGGAATTTAGAAAACAACTTTGCAAACCTGTCAAGGCCGACCAGCGCCCCTTCCCCAGGGCAGCCCGCAAAGCTTCCCGTTGTCTGCACGGAGGTTTTCTGGCGGCTTCTGCTGCCAGCGCTAGGAACACAGGGCACCGCCGGCTACCCAGGCCGGCTTAGGGACTCCAGGCGCATCGGAAGTGCTCCTAGCTGCTTCTCCAAGAAGCCTTCCCTGGAATTGGCCGCTGGTTGCCCAGACCTTTCTCCAGGAGGGCCAGTGCGTCCGGCACTGAGCGTGGGTCAGGGGCCCGGATATGCGAGATAGGCTTCGGGACTGCGGGGTGCACTCGGCTGTGCGGCTCTTGGGGGTTCGCGGGAGGGCGGGCGAGCAGTCATTCGCCCGTCTCCTGACCCTAGCGGAGGCGCTCGCACACGGTGGTGTGGAGAGTCTGTGTGGGACGTAGGGGGTGAACCGGCCTCACTCTCTCGCTCCTGGCCCCCGCTTAGCGGCCCCTTTTTGTCTCTGCTCTCTGGCCATTTCGGTTTTTCCAGTCCGATGCCCCTAAGGGGGAGGGTCGGGCCCCTTGGAAAATCCGTTTTCATGGCAACACGGAGCCTCTCAGAGTGAAAGAAAAGTTTCTTGGAGGGGGGACGTTGGCCGGAGCGGAGCCGAGGCCGTCCTCCGGGCGAACCGCCGGGCCCCCACCGCTGCCCCCGCACCTGCCAGGGCCGCTGAGCGCTACTCTGGGCGCGCAGCCGTGCCGCCTCCCCCAGGAGCAGGCTCTGCTAACGGATTCCGTCCATCTCTCTTATTGTTTTAGAGACTTCCTGAGATTCGGAGCGGGACATTCACTTGCTTGTTGGGGGTATCTGCCAAAGACTAGCGGCGCGGGAACTCTGGCTGCGGGGAGAGGAAACCCGGATAATCGCCACCGCCAGGTCAAGGGAGTGGCACAGCGTTTGAAACTCTCGGAGCAGCCGGAGGTAGCGAGTGGGAATGAGAAGCCATCCCGGCAGATTTGGCATAAACTAAAATAAGGTGTCCACAAGGTGTGGGGTCTCGCTCCGCCTCCATCCCCAGCCCGGTGGAAAGGTGGGGAACTAAACGGAAAGCACAATCTTAAGTGGGCGGAGGGGCGAGGGGGGGAGCCCAGGCTTCCAGCTTCTTAGCGTTAATGCAAGACCAGGCGATCCCGGGACTTCTGCACCCTGGGCTCTTCCCCCTCTCTCTCCTCCACGAATTTAAAAGTACGCCTCCTCGGTTTGTTGGTGGGGGTGGGGGAGGGGGTGGGGGTGGGGGACGCAGAGCAGGCCAGCCCCCTCTCGGCCAGGCGGACCGCTGGCTAAAGAATCCCGGCTCCCAGCCGGCATCATCTCCAGGAAGTTTTGGGTCTGGAAGCTTGCTCCTTATGTTTGTGTTCCACCTGACCTGAGTATTCCGCAGCCTGGGGCTGCGATCCACTGGATAGGTATACGGATTTAGGGTTTTAAATTAAACTCTGGAAGTTTTCTGTGTATGGATATAGCGTGTGTGTGTGTGCGCGCGCGCGCGTGAGAGAAAGAGAATGTGCACAACGCTTAGCGAACATGGGCTGGAAAGTGCATCTCAGAAAACATAATGATTATTAGGCAATCCCTACCTGCACCTGTTTTCTTCGCGAAGTGGCTGACAAGGTCAAATTTTCTTAGGCACATCCATCCTCTCCTACAGAAGCCACTGTGCAATATCCCTGCC
This sequence comes from Sapajus apella, assembly GCF_009761245.1. Classification (NCBI taxonomy): domain Eukaryota; kingdom Metazoa; phylum Chordata; class Mammalia; order Primates; family Cebidae; genus Sapajus; species Sapajus apella. The sequence continues at coordinate 39,147 of NW_022437253.1, forward strand.
CTCCTGCCGTCTTCCCCGCATGCCCACTCTGGGCTTTTCTGGGCCCTGGAGGCTGTTGCTAGGTGAAGCGCGTTTTACTAAACTACCCAACCGACGCGCTGCCTGGCGTCCAGTAGCTTGACACATGTCAGGTTTCCTTCCAAGTTTTAGGACCCAAGTAAACGTTGTGGTGACAGCGCCTGGGCTGCGTATTTCCCAAGGCAGGGGATACAGTGCTGGGCTGACATCCTTCCCGCAGCAGATTACCAGGGAAACTAGTCACTGCTCCCAGCTGTCTGACATTTGATCACACTTAGCCCGAGGCTTAGGTGAGCTCATTTTTGCCTTACATCCTCCTGCCAGATTTACAGCAGTCTTTTGCCAGGGTCAGGCACACTCTCCCAAATCTCCCGGCTTCTCGCTGACGCCAGCCCCCTCTCGGGGGATAAAAGGTACATAAAATCTATCACCGTATCTGGTAGTTCTGGGTGATCTGCACATCCTCAAGTAAGAGCTACGCCAGATTTTCCTTCAAACTCTTTTGAGGACAGTTTCTAAATACAAACTATCATTTCGATAGACAAGCAAGGTTACCATTGCGGGAATGGGGAGATGGGGGACGGCTGGAAAGAAATCAGTTCTTAGCCCACCAGCACTGCAGGCTTAGGTACCAGCCCAGCGGCTCAACCTTCGCTGAGAGTCGGGAGAGGTGTCGCGGCAGCGCAGGAGGCTTCGGTTATGGCTGGGGCTTCGGGAAGACAAGAGAGCTGGAGGAGCCCCTCTCCGACGCGCACCCTGCACGCAGCGAGGAAAGCAGAGGAACGCAGCGAGAACCAGGACGGCTCCTTCAACCTCTTCAGGAGAAGAGAAGGCGCTCAGCAGCTCTCTCGCCCTCTCCAGCCTCCAAGTATCCTTGGGCGGCTCACAGAGCTCTGGATCTGGGGTTGGGAACCCGACCAAGGCCCCCTCCTCATTCCCCCGCCCTCCCTAGAGAGCTCCCGCTCCCTCCGACTGGAGACGGCCCTGGGGCTCCCAGAACCCAGGCGCGACAATAGCGCCGTTTGTTGGCTTCGGTTGGAAACTTCACCCAGCGTAGCCTCTTGTCGCTTCGCCCTCCGGGGCTTGGAGGTCGCCCCAACCTTCGAAAGAGACCAAGCGGCTTTGCGGCGGAGCAGATGTGGTGGTCATCATTAGAGGGCGGGTTACGGCAAAACTCCGGGAACAAGACTCTAGCGTGACTGACTCAGTGGGCTTTTAGTACATAGGGCACTCTTGCTCTGCCTTCTTCCTGTTTCTAGGCTTGGCAGATCTCACGTATCCCAAGTGCCTTATAGCTGCAAAGTACACTCTACAGTTGTGCCTTAGAGCTACTGTTAGAAAGATCAGGAAAGGAGCTCTCCCACGACTCTTGCGGAGGTACCTGCATTGATTCCTCTTCAGTAACTGCTCGTAGGGGACTTTTATCAGGGTCCCTGGCATGATTAGAACCCAACTTATTAGAAGAGGTGCCCTCTGCGTGCTGGGTGGTTTGGGGCGGCTGTGTATCTGTGTGTTTGTGGGACGGATAGTGGGGCGGGGGGTTGGTGGGCGGTGAGTCAACAAAGGTTGCCCTCCGGCCCGTAGCCTAGGGTTCGCCTTTGAAGTTTCTCAAGTGTAGCCAAGCCCAGCTCGGGGTCTGGCTTTTAGGAACTGAGAACAACTTATCCTGGGGACTTTCGGAGACACTTTGATTTTCGACAGACAAAACCAAAAACAAACCCGCAACAGTTTGCGTTTCTTAAAGCAGTCATTCCTATTTTTTTTTCCCTTGAGAAAACCCCTGGTCTGTTTACTCTGGCTTCTAGCCAAGACTGTGTATTTAGGCCACTGATTGAGAGTTTTGATCAAAAAATTATAGGCTTAGGTCTATTGTAGAACCATCCCTTGTAAAAAGGACGGAAAGGTCACCATTATTTCAACAGGGTGGTAGAGACAGCACCTTCCAATTCCTGGAGCATTCAGTAGGAACCCCACCTCCACTCCGCCAACCCGTAGCACAATCTCCAGCTTCCAGTGGAAGTACTCTTTCTTTTTTTTTTTTTTTTTGAGACGGAGTTTTTGAGACGGAGTTTCACTCTTGTTACCCAGGCTGGAGTGCAATGGCGCGATCTCGGCTCACCGCAACCTCCACCTCCTGGGTTCAGGCAATTCTCCTGCCTCAACCTCCTGAGTCGCTGGGATTACAGGCACACGCCACCATGCCCAGCTAATGTTTTGTATTTTTAGTAGAGACGGGGTTTCACCATGTTGACCAGGATGGTCTCGATCTCTCGACCTCGTGATCCACCCGCCTCGGCCTCCCAAAGTGCTGGGATTACAGGCTTGAGCCACCGCGCCCGGCAAAGTACTCTTTCTTACGGGGCACAGAAAGAGCTGAAGACCCTAGGCTGGTGGGTGCAGGTTTTAATAATTTAGTTGATGCTCTCTAAAGAAAGGTTGCCAGGAGCTGCGAGGTGTGGGAGAACAAGGTCCTCGAGGTACCATAAAGTCTCCTGATGGCAGTACAATTGTATTCTACCGTAGTTTAGTGTAGCTCTTTTTTTGGGAGAGTGCGGAGGTACATTTTAAAAAGTTTCCGAATTCAATTCACTTGGTTAGCTGAGCTGTACTTGGAAAATACACTGGAAGTCCACTCGGCCCACACGTTGGCGCTCAGTTTCCTTCCACCCACAGAGTATTCAGGTGTTAATCACCAGCTCTCATTTCCCTAGGTGCGCAGCAACTACAAGGAATTTGACAACCTTTGCTTTCTGCTTTCCCTCGCTGATCTCACAACCTTCAATCCGAAGGTTGCCATGTTCCCGGAGAAAGGAAGGCTCTGCCCAGGCACTGGGTCCCATTTCCAGTGGGCTTTGCGAGCCATCGCTGTCAGCCTCTTTGCCTCTCGCCCGCTCCCACACCCGTCTTTGCCCATCCCCACAACTCTCCGCACGCGCTCACCGCTGCAGACTGCCAAACCCCCACTCCAGCGGAGCAACCTCCGGGAACTCGGCCCCCTACGGCTAGGCCTGCCCTCCCACTGGGCCTGTTGCCCTTTCCACTTCCTTCTGTGCCTGCAAAGGCACAGCCCTCACCTGTACAGAGGCGAGATGACCTGCAGGAAGCCGTGGACAATAAAGCAATCTTAAAATTGTTATCGGTATGCAGTGCTGTTTGAGTTTTTCCACGTCTCCACAATTCCATTCGGGTCCACCAGGCAAAGCAGCGCTTCTCAGGACAGGGTGCCTGGAAAATCAGTAGAACTCCAGGCACTTCCACTGTGACCAAGCAAAACTATCGCCCCAACCACAGGGGGCGAAGGATGGCCTGGTTGGGGGTTGGGTAGAGCACCCTGGAGAAAATTTTAAATTCTTCTTCTTCTTCTTCTTTTTTTGAGACAGTGTCTCCCTCGGTCACCCAGGCTGGATTGCAGTGGCGCAATCTCGGCTCACTGCAACCTCCGCCTCCTGGGTTCAAGCGATTCTCCTGCCTCAGCCTCCGGAGTAGCTGGGACCACAGGCGAACGCAACCACGCCCAGGTAATTTTTGTGTTTTTAGTGGAGACGAGGTTTCGCCGTCTTACCCAGATTGGTCTCGATCTCCTGACCTCGTGATCCGCCCGTCTCGATCTCTTAAAGTGCTGGAATTACAGGCGTGAGCCACCGCGCCCAGCGAAAATTTTAAATTCGAAGGCAGCACTCAGCAGTTCCTTTTCCCCTCTCTTTTATTTATTTTTCTTTATTTGTTTTTATTTATCATTTTATTTTAAGAGAGTGGAAAGCCGTGGAATTTGGTGCAGAAAGTTTCTATATTCTCTTTTCCTCTCTTCTCAGCCCTCACTTTTTTTTTTCATTTCACTAAATCTTTGTCATCCACCTACTGTGTGCTGAGTTGTGCACCAAGTATGGGACGGAGAACCTTGCACTTTACCATTCAGTATCAGGTAGTGGCAATGGCTTGAGAAAGTCTCAAGAAGAGGAAGAAATTTTCGCCTGATGCTGCCCCATCCCCCCAGTTGATCTACGGAGAAATCGGGCCTCGCTAGAAGCGCAACATCTTGGACAAGGACCTGGCGTGAGCTGGGTCGCTACGTCCCGACCCGCAGGGGCCACGCTCATTCCCCTGTGTGCGCGCGCTTTCCCACGGCAGCGCAGAGTCCAGCTAGCGGAGAGGCGGACGGGACAGCGCCCGCGTGCCTGGAGCCCTGGCGGTCCGGCGTCCTGGCGCTACCGTCTGAGTGGCCTGAAAAGGAGGCTCTGGGGCCGCTGCTCGCTACAGAGACTGGGGCGGAGGACTCGGCCCAGGAATAGCTAGGGTTCCGCTTGCTGCTAGCCAGGTATGGAGGATGCCTATCCTCAGGCAGACCCATTTCCCAGCGGGCTGGCGACCAGACTTCGCGACAAAACGAGGTCTGTCGAGAGGTCTGGACGTACTGGCGTTCTGGTGTCTAGGCCGCCGTCACCCCAATTCCATTTCTCCGAAAAGCATCGCCGAGTTAGGACGTTGGGGCTTTGCTAATGTGATGTTTGTGTAATTAACACCATCTCCTCTTGTTTCTGAACATATTTCCTCCCGCAGCACAGCTCAGCTTTCATTTGAAAAAGCAACGGGAAGAACGTCCCAATAACCCTTTCTAATGGGAAAAAACTGCCCCTTTTGTGGAATGGTTTCTTTACAAAGCCAACAACCAACCTTATTTTCTAGTTCCAATGCCTATCCCTTTATGAGTTATATTATTAAAGAAATCCGACACTAATTGTGCCGATTTAACTTGTTAATTAGTTGCAAATAAACTATTCATTAGTGGTGAAATAAAATAAAACCCATGTGTCTAGATATCATTCCACATTCACATATTGTAGTGTCTGCATAACATAGGCATACTAAATTAAGTTCCTAAAAGGTTTCTCCTCAGGATAAATAATTAAAATATATTCTACTTTAATTGACATTATAGAGGACATAAATGAGCTTTTCCTTTTAGAAAGAAATAGCCATTTCTAAATAAAGCTTGCAGTCTGGAGAATGGAGGCTTCAGCCAAATGAATAGTCATTACTACCTTTTCAACGACGTGGGCCTTTTGATCAGAAAAGAAATTAGCTCTAAAAAACAGACAATGGAAGCCTGCCCTGCAATAGGAAGAAAATTAGACGGCCAAGGCTCTTCACAACACCTATTTCTATAAACCATAGAGCTCCTTGCTTTTCAATTACAGCTGTTCATTTCATATAAGGAAAGGGGAAAAACGGGCCTCTAATGTAAACTCGCTTTCCCCATAAAGCCTTGTTCCTGGCTCACAGCCAGGCTGCCTTCTTACTATTGTTTTTAGTCCTGTCATCAATTAGCTAATACTATATATTTTAAATGACTCTGGGGGTATTCACATACTCCCTCCCCACTTCCCCACCCAGACAAAACCCAAGCTGGACTTTCATGAAAGGACTACCATTCAGTACACAGACACTTATATATATAAAGTTTAACGTTTTTATTGTTTCCAAAAGAAAAACCATGTTGAAAACCCTGCTTTGTGGGGTTTTTTTCCCCTATATTTCTCAGTCCATCATTGAAAGACCCAGACGAAGTGATGACAGAGGAGGGACATAAATGAGCAGCTTTTAGTTTTGTTTCTAATTGTTCACAGAGCTCAATCCATCTCTAGATAATTTTGCTATGCCCTTTTGACTGTAATTTGGTTTGTACATCTTTGTGTTTAAAAAATAAGAATTTTGAAATTTGCTAACCCCATTGATTTGGTGTCATTAGATATAATTTCATTTTAGAAATATTAATTCTTTACCATTTTGGTGAAATTATCTAGCTTCTAAGAAAAAAAAACTCTGTTTTTATGGTGTGCTACAAAATAAAAACTTTCAATACACATAAAGTAATAATATGAAAAAAAATTTAGTTATAATAGCAGTAAGTCTTAGTAAGCCTGTACATATATGTTCTAGAAGCATCAAAATAGAGTTATAGGCTAGGAAAGCTTTACTTCCTTTGAAAGTAAAATGCTTATCTATCTGATCTTTATAAATCACTGTGTAATCCCTTGAAGAACTAACTAAACAATAGTGCAATTCAATAGGGTTGGTTTGCAATTTTCTTGTTTAGGGTTGTGCTAATAAAATTACTTAGAATTTTTTTAAAAAATACAATTGATTTGTTCACAAAACAAAGAATGTTTTAACAAAACTATAAATTCGTTTAAATAAAATAACATAGTAACCATGGACTGGTGCCTGAGAGGTGTTACTCCCTTTATGCTTTTTTTTTTTTTTTTTTGAGGAGTCTTGCTCTGTCACCCAGGCTGGAACACAGTGGTGCAATCTCGACTCACTGCAACCTCCACCTCCCAGGTTCAAGCGATTCTCCTACCTCAGCCTCCCGAGTAGCTGGGAGTACAGACACATGCCACCACACCCGGCTACTTTTTGTATTTTTAGTAGAGACAGAGTTTCACCATATTGGCCAGGATGGTCTCGATATCTTAACCTCGTGATCTGCCCGCCTCAGCCTCCCCTTTATCCTTTCAACAAAGTTAAACAGAGATAGGTCGCCAATTTAGAAAGGATGGACAGAGTAGAACCACTGGGATGACTATTCAAAGTATGTATTTCTAAAGAACAATGACAAAAAAGTTGCCACCAAAATGCTTCTTAAGGCTAGACATGGTGGCTCACATCTGTAACCCTAGCACTTTGGGAGACTGAAGTATGAGAATTGCTTGAAGCTAGGTATTTAAGACCAGCCTATGCAACTTGGTGAGGCCCCGTCTCTACAAAAAATAAATTTAGTCAGGCATGGCAGCATGCGCATGTATTCCCAGCTACTCAGGAAGCTAAAGTAGGAGGATTGCTTGAGCCCAGGAGGTCAAGGCTGCAGTGAGCCATGATCATGTCACCTCACTCCAGCCTGGGTGACAGCTCAACACTGTCTAAACAAAATAAAACAAAAATCTTCTTGTGTTCCTGTATTCAGCATGTATTTCTTGTTGAAAATGGATGCTTCCATTTGATGGCTTCTCATCATGTTTTTGATATTGAATAAATTGGTATGTTTGTTTTTTGGTTTTGAGCATTAACTTCTTTGCTGTTTTGTTCAAATGGATATCAGAATGGAGTTCTTAAAAGCATTTTGCCAAAGAGAATGACGTTGCTATATCCGATTTCATTGGCAACTGAAGAAGGGATTTTCCTTGGCAATCAAGTCCCTTGATGCTTCTTACTCTCTGATTCCTATAATAAATGGCATGATCTAACCAGTATGCAAGGATGAGACTGTTCTCTTGTCTATTGCATATGGTGGTGCCTGCTTTCAGAGGGAATTCTGCAGGTGCTAGAGGAAAACTGCCACCTTCCCAAGGTGAAGTTAAGTAGTAGGGGTTAGAAATGTGTGATTGCTATCAGTATCCTGGAAGTTGTCCAGACTGAGAGCTACGTGAGTATTTTGGGGAGTGTGATCTTGTGTACTATAGCACTTGGTTTTCTTTTTGGAAAAAGGAATCAATATGTGATGCTGTGGGCAACTGAGAAGGAGTTTGGGAGAGTTCCAAAACTGCAGCTTTAAAAGGGGACAACATATGTAGCAGAACTATTTCTAAGGATGCTGATGTAAAATAGAGCCTGGGTATTTCCTTGTTTTAAAATTAAGGAAATGAACGGGTCCTACTGCTTGAGAGGAAACCCACCAGGGCATTATCCTTGTACAGTTGTACAGAAGCCCTGAATTATGCCAGTCGATCTTTGTTAGATTTTGGTGAATAAGAGCACAGGCTCAAGGGTCACATGGAGGTGACTAAGCAAGGTCATTTATTAATCGACACATTTTTATTGAAGATCTACTATAGACCAGATATTGTTCAAGACTTCGAGAGTACAACAATGAACTAAACAAAGTCCTTATACCCATCGCACTTACATTCTAGGGGAAGACGGAAACAATAAACATAAACAAATGAATAAAGAGAATTAGTGAGTGCCTGGAAGTAATAAGTGCTAGGAAGACAAAGCAGCATATGGGTCTAGAGAGTGATGGGAGTTGATGTTTTAAATAGAATGTTCAGGAAATGCCTCTTTGGAAGGTGATGCATGTGCCGATATCTGAAGTGAGTAAGCCCTCAAATAATGCCATTCATCATCATCATCATCAATCATCACCACATTACCATTGGCTGACAATGCTTTTACTCTCAAACTCAGCCCTAAAATTCTAAGATTGTAGGAAGAAGAGAGTGAATTTTCAGACCAGGGCTGTGATAAGCAGGGCACTTAGGGCACAAAATTTAGGGAAGTACTTTCTCTTAAAGTTATACAAATGCAACCCTGGATCAAATAAATTATCTTCTTATTAATGTAGTAAAGATTTCTGTGCTTTAACTGTTGGAAGAGAACAGAACTTAGGGATTGAAAATGTCAAGAAACTCCTTGATTTTCTAGCTGTCAGAGACCAGGCCGGTTATTTGCTTGGGTTTTGATTAGGATGATTTTTATTTATTTATTTATTTATTTAGTTGTTTATGGTAGACACAGGATTTCACTCTTTCATCCAGGCTGCTGTGACATGATCACAGCTCACTGCAGGCCCATGGCACCATGCCCAACAGTTTAATTTTTTTTTTGTAGATATAGTCTTGCTATGTTGCCTAGGCTGGTCTTTAACTCCTGGCCTCAAGTGATCCTCCTGCCTTGGCCTCTCAAAGTGCAGGGTTTACAGGCATGAGCCAACACGCCCAGCCAACTGGAGCTTTGCATGACCCTGGGAGTGTTTCTCCTTAAATTTTGTGTCCTAGGTGCCTGTCTTCCCCCACATTAGCCACAGCCCTCCTCTAGACTGGAATTTAGTAGCTTCCATTAAATCTCTAAGGGTCAAGATTCAGATCTTAGTTCAGCTCTCTCCCCTTAATACCAAATTGCTTACCATTGATTATGATTTGTCACTTCAGAGTAGTGTAGTGTGGTAGGAAAAGCAAATGCAATGGGATTGCTCTGGTAAACCTGAATTTGAACTTGAATTTGAGCATGTACCATCTGTATGATTTGGGCAAGTTTACTAATCTTCCTGAACCTCAGTTTTCTCATCGGATAGAGTTGTGTAGTCAGGCCTTCTTCACTGAGTTAGGATGAGGATTCAGCAAGATGATACAGCTGAAAGCACCTGGTACTCTGCTTCATACAGAGCCAGCTTAACTAAGCATTGTTGTCTTGTTTTTCAACTAGGCTTTCTTATATCTCAAAAAGGATTGAACATTCCTCCAGTGTGGAGAAGAGGGAACCATGTCTCACTTTTCCTTATACCCCTTACAGGGCTATGCACAGATGTTTATGGAATGAATCATGGTATTTAAGGAAGTCGCCTTTGAATGGAAGGAAAAAAAAGCAAAACTAATTACTCCATGGTTCCAATTCTGCATTGCAGTCTCCCACATTCGACAGAGTCACTTGAGATTGTTTCTGTCAAAGCTCTCTGGAGAGCACTCACTGACATGATGGGGGTTTTCATTTGTGACAGAGAGGCCTCTTGTGTTTAATTCTGAGATAACATAAAATACCTTTTATAACAGACACATGCCTGCTGTTAAAAATGTACAATTAATTAGTGTCATACAGGTTTTAAATGCTTTGTTTTTTGCTTAAAATATAAGGTTTAATTTTTTTACTTTCAGAGATCAATAGAAATAAAGTCTTGTTCAAATTTGTAGTTTTTATATATTCTCTGAGGCCTCAGAAGTAGGCACAACTGACAAAGCTGAATTAAAAAAAAAAAGTAGTACTAATAACCAGCACAAAGTCTTATCATTCCTCACAGTGGCTTCTGAAAAGACTTAGAGAATTACAAAAATTAGCCAGATGCAGTGGCTCACACCTGTAAAAAAAAAAAAAAAAAAAAAAAGCAAAAATTAGCCACACATGGTAGCACGAGCCGTTAGTCCCAGTTACTTGGGAGGCTGAGGTGACAGGATCACTTGAACATGGGAGGCAGAGGTTACAGCAAGCTGTCATCTTGCCACGGCACTCCAGCCTAGATGACAGAGCAAGACCATGCTCCAAAAATAAGAAATAAAAGAGAATTACAAAAATTATTTTAAATAAATAAAGTCACTTTAGTTCCGATTAAAAAGAATCCTGTGGTTAGTCTGTGCTATTGCATTTGAAACAAGTGATCTAGCCTGAAACTTTGACTCCTAGTTAAAATTCTTGCTGAAAGACTAGGTGAAGCTCTGATGGATAAAAATGACTCACAGAGAAATGGATAAGGGCCCAGACCTGGGTTTGAATCCTGCCCCTGTTCCTCAATAGAAGTTACCTAACTTCTCTGAGCTTCAGCCCCATCTATAGGGACAGGAATTGATGCTACTTACCCCTTAAGGTGATTGTGGGAAATAGATGAGATTATGGCCAGCCACGATGGCTCACATCTGTAATCCTGGCACTTTTGGAGGCCAAGGTGGAAGACTCGTTTGAGTCCAGGACTTCAAGACCAGCCTGGGCAACATAATGAGATCATCTCTACAAAAAACAAAATAACAACAACAACAACAACAAACCACATTAGCCTGGTATGGTGACGTATGCCAGTAGTCCCAACTACCTGGGAGGTTGAGATGAGAGGGTCACTGAGCTGGAGAAGTAGAGGCTACTGTGAGCTGTAATTGCACCACTGCACTCCAACCTGGGTGACAGAGAGAAACCTCATCTCAAAAGAAAACAAAAATAAATAAATGAGATTATGTAAATAAAGTACTAAATCAGTGCCTGATACCTAGTCATAGGACTCAGTAAATGTTAGGTTATCATCATCACAGCAACCTTGTGAGCTATGTACCACAGATAGGGCAAACTTATTTATATTTTAACAGATAAGGAAATAGGTTCAAAAGAATTAAGTGACTATCTAAAAGGGTGAAGCTTGTTACTGGCAAAATCAGGCCTTCTTGACTCTGTCCAGTTGTTCCACAAAATTATAGTTTGCACTTTGCCAATGACTGCATTTATTATTAAGTTGCATATTCTGCAGTGTAATCAGTAATTAATGCCCTATTAAGAAGCATGTCATATTTCTTCTATATTTAAGTAAAGGCAGATGTCTTAATGAGCAGTGACAAATGGCAGAGGAAGCACAAGGAGTGTCCCTCCATTTCTAGATTGTTCCCCCAGAAGTGGGCTGGAGAGAGACATCCCTAGGTCCCAAGGCACACTGATTAGAAACATTAAAATTGACACTGAGTCTGATTCAGGGTTAAATAGGTAAAGCAATAAGCTAATGTGAACTTCCCAGGCAGTGTACACTAATCTCTTGTGGTGATAGAGGGAAGGTGTTCTCTTTCCAGGGTCCACCAGGGGGCGTAGTTTTAAGCGCAAGAACTTCCCAGCGCCATGCACCCCTCCCATCTCTCTCCATCCGGGAGATTTACCGGTTTATGTTTGAATTTCCCGGGCGCCGGAAGAAACTAAGTCAATCACTCCAGCGGAAGTTCTGAGGAACTCCTTTCATTGGCCCGGGGTCTTAGAGAAGGTGGGGGTTCCTCCCAGTTTAAAAGTCCCCTTCTTCCACACCCCTTTGGGACTTCATGTTTGGGTCCCCTTCAACGAACACTCCCTTCGTGGAAGCCGTCTTTCTCTGTCCTGGATTTTTCCCTCTGGAGTCCTCTTCCCACTCTCATGGAAGCCTGTCTTCCCCACCTAAACTCCGTCTCTCTATTACCTTCTACTCAGTGTGGAAGCTGCTTTCCTTTCCTCTCCTGGATTCCATCCTTCTGGATTCTCTCACTCAGTGTGAGAGTCAGCTGTTTCTTTCTCTCTCCTTCTCCAGATTCTCTCTCTCTTTAAATAAGTCTCTTTCTGCTAACACTTGTGAGTCCGGCATTTACTGCGCACTGCTCCGTGGTCCCCTCTCTCATTCTTGAGAGGGCAGGAGACCAAGAACCTGGAGAAACGTCCTCTCAGGGGAGCTGAGGGCACCTTGAACCCCTGTACCCCAATATTACAATACTTATGTCCTTTCATTCTTGGCAGTCAAATGAATCCGGTATTTTGTTTCTTATCCCTGCCAGGTGAGCTTCACATGGAAGGTCATAGCAAAGCATCCCTCTGATCCAAGCGTCCAATTCACTGGCCTTGACTTTTCACTCTCCAGTGTTCATCTCTTGATTTATGATGGAAACGTGCTTGCTAAAGGTTCCAGGAAATTATATTATAGTGACCATTTATTGAAACTTACTACAAGGTAACACTGTCATGACCTTTACAGGTATAACTTTGTTTGTTTAATCCTAGCAAACTGGCTAAGGTTATACATTCAGTGACAAAACTTTGAGATTTGATCTTCTCTAAAAAATGGTTCTTTCCACTACACTGCCCTAGGGACCTGATTTTCACACAATACTGTGTGATTTTTAGACAGAGACCCTTCCTCTCTCTGGATCTCACTTTCCCGCCTGTGGAGTGAGGCAATTGGGCTACATGCTTTGTAAGGGCCCCTTTCCCTGTAAGGTTTTGAAGGTTGCAAATGTTCCCATTTGATGCTATTTTTAATAGCACTGAAAGCCGAAGTGATAGGTACAAAAAATAGCTAGAAAGAATGAATAAAACTTATGATTTCATAGCACAACAGGTGACTATAGTCAATAATAACTGTGCATTTTAAAATAAAGAGTGTAATTGGATTGTTAGCAACTCAATGGATAAATGCTTCAGGGACTAGATACACCATTTTTCATGATATGTTTATTTCACATTGCATGCCTGCATCAAAACATCTCGTGTACCTCATAAATATATATACATACCATGTACCCCCAGAATTAAAAATAAAAATAAAAAAAGCTTAAGTGGCCCTTGATTTTCTTCAGAAATGGCCATTCTCCTAGTTGCATTGTTTAGTCTTCAGTTTCAGCGCTTCTGGCAGAAAATTATTGTAGAAGCAGAACCAAGCAAAGTAAACTAAATTCTAATTCTGTATCCACAAGAGAAGATGCCGGAGTCTGTGGTGGGATGGGGCAAAGTGGAAAGCCCCTGGGATTGGAGGAGTAGAGGGATCAAAAAGTGACCTGGAGCAGTCAACCATCTCTAGCTACCTGCTCTGCATCCTAGGTGAGCTTTCTAGGAATTTCAGGAGCGGGAGGAATTCAGGGATGGTTTGGGTTTCAGAATGAGCAGAATCGTGGATTCTTGTGTGCATTAGAGCCTCTTAAACCTTCTAGTGCCATCCTGGGTTTGTCCTTACATTTCCAGCCCTAAGGATATAGGGGTAGTCTTTGGAACTCCAGAGGAGAGGCATTCATTGTGTGCTAATAAGGAAAGGGATGCCACATTTGGAGTTGAGCTCTAGAAAGTCTTCCCACAGTAAAACTCCAACTCTGAAGAATTTCTCTCCTGTGAGTTCACATTAGAGCTGAGTGTCAGGAGCAACCCCTGTTAAAATTGGGTTCAAAGTTCCACTTAAAATATCACTTAGGCCGGGCGCAGTTGCTCACGCCTGTAATCCCAGCACTTTGGGAAACCGAGGAGGGTGGATCACGAGATCAGGAGTTCTGGACCAGCCTGGCTAACATGGTGAAACACAGTCTCTACTAAAAATACAAAAATTAGCTGCCTGTAATCCCAGCTACTCAGGAGGCTGAGGCAGAAGAATTGCTCGAAACCAGGATGCAGAGGTTGCAGTAAGCCGAGATCGTGCCACTGCACTCCAGCCTGGGTGACAGAGCGAGACTGTGTCTCAAAATACATATATATAATTTAAGTGATATATATATGTGATATATATGTGATATATGTATCACTTAAATTATATGACTCTCAGTTTTCATATCTGTAAAGTGCAGGTGTTGGGGGATTGAGTGTGCAGTCCTTACCTTGAGTGTTTCAGCCTCCACTGTAGAGAATCATGTTCATGTGACCTAGTTTCCATATATTTTGTTGAATAAATGCTTTTCAATTTATTGTCTTTTGATCAATCTCCAGAGTCTCTGAATGATGTTATTTACAAATTTTTACTGGCTTAATTGATACCTCTCCAGAAAAGATGCTTCCTCAAACCATTCCCAAAGTCACCGAATCTCTTTGAATGGTTTTTAGCAGGGGAGTGACATGGTCAGATTTCTGGAATGGGATGCTCATTCTGGCTGTTGAGCGTATCTCTCAGGGTGGTATGTGACTGTTAGATAAGAGAATGGATGCGAAAATGCCTGGTATATGGTTGGTACTCAATAGATGCTCATCGTTCTGGATGTTAAATTGATTGTTTCCTACTAGCCCAGCCATGATCTTGGAGAAATCACGTTCTGTTCCTGGATGTCAGTTTCTTTAACTGTAAAATACAGATGATCTTCCTCTTTTGTTAATTTATTCTTTTATTCATTTATTATGATCCTTTTTTTCTCCCCTTTGTCTCAGTGACCCTCAGGCCAGATAACCTGGGTTCTCCTCCAGACTATTTCATTACAGATTTAATATATCTTATCTGACATAATTTTCATCTGATTTTGGCATTTTTGTTTCATTTTTGAAATATATTGTGGTATTCTCTGAAAAGAAGCAGTTATTGTGGGTGGCCCCAAGGAATAACTCTGTACATTACGAAGGAGACTCCATTTTAACAGGCCTTTGTGGTCCCTTTGTCTTCCTTTTGGTAAGTTATCCCTTAATTTTGAGGCCCACAAAGCATTTGATAAAGGAGGGCATAACGAAGGTCCAGGTAGAAATTAGACACACTATCTGACATCAAGAAACTTTCATTATGGTAAAAAGGGAATAATTGATTGCTCAGCCATTTACAGTTGTGTTAAGTCAAGATGTTGGGCTGATATTAGTCTTGTTAAGTGCTTCTTTTTTATCAATTACTTTGACCTGGCCAGTGCGGAAGAGACAGATGCTGCTCTCCAGGAGCTCAGTCTATTAGAGGAGACATGTTGGTAACTGCAACAAAAGCCAGCCTCTCCTCATGATGTTTGCAAAGGTGTTCTGTGCTGCAGGAGTAGAGGGGCAGGAGGGATTCATTTTCTCTGGAATGATTTAGAAAGGAGTTTTGGAGAAGATGGGCTCTGAGTTGTAGGTTATGCCTTGAAAAATCACGGATGGCAAGGATCCCCAATGAAGAAGCATCTAGCACAACGGCCCATGGCAAAGCATGTTTGGGAAATGGCAAGGCAATCAGTGTGGCTAAGAGGTAGATGGTGCTGTGATGTAAGGTGGGCTTTGGGGCTAAATTGTGGAGGATATTGAAGGCCAAGCTGAGGACTTTGGCTTTGCCTGTGCAACGAGGTGCCAGCGAAGCCTCCTCTACCACCTGGTAGAATTTACATATAGTGTGTCAACAATTTTTTATCAGAATAATGATCATTATTATAGCAATGTTCATAATCAGTTGTTCACTGTAATGAAGAAATTTGGCCATTTTTCAATATTTCTGAGATATCAAGACAAAAAAGAAAATGCGTTAGTAATTGTTATGCCTAAGAGAGGCAACGTGGAGAAGTTGTGGAGTACCGCACCAGAAAGCCAAAGCCTTGAGTTTGAGTACTGGTTCTGTGGTATGCCAGCTGTGTCACCAGGGTTATTCACTTCTTCTCTATTGGCCTCCATGGGCTTACCTGTTAAAGGGACATGACCATTGCCTTCTCAGATGGTTCTGTTACTAAAGTAATATAATAGATAAAAGCTTTTTTAAATTATAAAATACCATCTGTGGCCGGGCGCAATGGGTCATGCCTATAATCCCAGCCCTTTGGGAAGCCAAGGCTGGTGGATCATGAGGTCAGGAGTTCAAGACCAGCCTGGCCAAGATGGTGAAACCCCATCTCTACTAAAACTACAAAAATTAGCTGGGAGCGGTGGTGGGCACCTGTAATCCCAGCTGGTTGGGAGGCTGAGGTAGGAGAATTGCTTGAACCTGAGCGGCAGAGGTTAAAGTGAGCCAAGATCACGCCACTGTACTCCAGTCTGGGCCCACAGCAAGACTCCATCTCACAAAAAAAAATAAATAAATAAAATAAAATTAATTTAAAAAAATTTTTTTAAATAAAATAAAATACCATCTGTAAGTGAAGAACTGTTTTTTATGAAGACCAAAAAGTTTAAATGAAGCTGCATTCCAGAGAAGTTCCTAGAGGTATTTCAGTCCCTTTAGCCTAAGGCCAGAAGGGGGAGGATTTCCCTTTCACTTTCAATTTCTACCCCAGGCCTTATTTTAGTTTTTCATTTTGTATGTCCTACAATCAGTTCAGCTCTAACGTGTTTCTCCAAATCCTGCAAACTTTGAGTCTAACTTTTTGCTCCCTCTAACCAATGGGCTGTAGAGCATTCATTCATTCATTCATTCATTCCACAAGTGTTTATTGAGTACCAACTCTTCTAGACACTTGGAATACACCGGAGAATAAAACAAAGAACCTTGCTCTTGTGGAGCTTTCATTCCATTTGGCCTGGGGCAGGGGAGTGGGAGTGTGAGAGGAAAGCAGTAAATAGTTAACCATAATAAAGTTACAAGTGTAGTATATGAGAAGATGACAATTGCTATGAAAAAAATAGGGCAGGGTAAAGGGAGTTGAGTGTGCTGGATGTTGCAGCAGTTTGCAATTTAAATGGAAGAAAAAACTATGAAAGGACCTTGTAAATGGAAAATTCCTAAACAAATATTCAAGATGAATACTTTTAGACTAGTTTGAAAACTGCTGAGGTTGTCTGAATCCTTTTATAGGATAATCTGCTTCAGGGAAATTCATTCACTCAATCAATCAATCAATCAATCAATATTTATTGAGTACCCACCTGGTTGAATGAATAAATGCTGATGATAATAATGATAGCTATTATTATGCAGTGCCTACTAAAGCATGATTTATATATGTGATCTCATTTAATCCTTGTAACAATTCAGTAATGTAGACACATGTTCCCAAGTGAGTATCACTGTAGAGTGTAGGCAGTGAGTCTGAGGAGGAAATCATTCTTCATTGTGGAAAGCAAACGTGGGAAGAAAATGGCTTTGATGAGGATTACTGATGTTTTTCAGGTTGTCAGGGTCAGCTGCTCTGCAAGTTCTGGTAGTGACTTCCTTTCCATTCCCTTTAGTGCCATTGCTTTCACAGAAGTCACCAGTGGACTCATGATGTGGCTATTTTAAAGAAGTTCTCTTACCAGCTGCTAAAGTACACTGGTTGGTGTGGTTGATGGACAAGTGTTAGCACACATAATTGAGGCTTCCCTGTGTTCAAATCCTCAATTTTGTAAGGTGAAGTCATGTGTCCCTTCATTAGAGAGGAACCATATTAAGAATTATGCGAGTGAGTGGACCTTTTAGGTTTCTTCGATTCTAGCTACAAAGCAAATAACAAATATGTTTCCAGATTGGAAGCACTAAGAAAGGAGATGAGTAGGAAGGGACTTAGAAAAGGTAAAATTGGAAACCAAGAAGAAAAGCAGATGAGAGGCCTTGGTCACATTTCCAGGCTAGGCTGAATTCTGCTCAATTAGGAGAAGGACCTAATTCACTCTCCTTTCCCCCTCCCATCACTTCCCTTCTTTCCCTCCTCTCTTCCCCTTCCCATGCCCTACTTTCCTTCCCTCCCCATCTCCTCCTTCTGTCCTTCCAGAGCTACAACTCACTAAGTATCTGGCTATAATTGAGCTGGAGATCCAGCTAGAGATGACACTGCTTTCTGCTAGAGCAACTAAAAATAACCAGAGGGTGGGTTATCAAACACTGCCAGTTCTGCTCTTTTAATTTATAGCTCGGCCGGGCGTGGTGGCTTACACCTGTAATCCCAACACTTTGGGAGGCCGAGTTGGGCAGATCACAAGGTCAGGAGATCGAAACCATCCTGGCCAACATGGTGAAACCACGTCTCTACTAAAAATAGAAAAACGAGCTGGGTGTGGTGGTACTTACCTGTAATCCCAGCTACTTGGGAGGCTGAGGCAGGAGAATCGCTTGAACAAAGGAGTCAGAGGTTGCAATGAGCCAAGACTGCGCCACGGCACTCCAGTCTAGTGACAGAGTGAGGCTCTTCCTCAAAAAAAAGAAACAAAAAAAAATCCAGATATATATATATATATATATATATATATATATATAGCTCTGATTCATTCCATGGCTTCCCTTCCATACTCAAAGCTACTGCATCACCATCTCTTTACTGCCTTATTAAAATAGCTTCTTAAATTCTAAGCTTTCTGCTATCCAGATGTAACCCTGCAACTTACCTGTGAGGATTATTCCGTGGTTCTCCACTTCCTTTAGAATAAAACTAGGCTCTTGAGTGTGGCCTGCAAGGATCTGCCTGATCTGGACTCTTCCTGCCTCTTTATTCCTTCCCAGTTATGTGACTAGACCTTTATAATTTCGCTCTAGTTTTACCTCCTCCAAGCAGAGTTCCCTGATCTCTAGTCATGGTTGTGTTCTTGCCTGTGTAGATTTTTGTATATAATGTTGCTTTAATTATAGAGTGTCTTAATTGGTTACTTGCTTTGCTTTCTCTGCACCAGATTGCCAGTTAGTTGAGATCCCCTTTACTCATTTTGTCCCCTCCTTTTTGTTTGTTCAGCCACCACCACATTTAACTGTGGTGTAACTTACCTTCTTGTCTCTCTGGCACACATCATTTCACTTCTCCTACCTGAACCTTCCTTTTCAATTTAATTCAGTTTAGTTCATGCCATTTACCAGGCAGTGTGGCAGTTTCTGAGAACAGGCACATAAGGAAGATACAGTTGCTGTTTGCTGGGTCTCACAGTTTCATGGGGAGACTGCTGGGGACAGAATTTTTTTAATACAGTCTGTAGAGCCTGCAGACTCTTGGGAGAGTCCTCAGGCCTTTCCACCAAATCTTCAACATGAACTGCTCTGTCTGCTTGTTTCTTATTGTTGGGATTTTTGTAGAAGCTTTTGGAGGTGGAGGCAGAGGGCGGGGGCTGGGGCAGCAAAGGCAAAAAAGCAAAAAAAGTAGTTATTTAAATACCGCTGTTTTAAGGTAAATCTGCTGTTGTTAAGTGCTGTAAAACAGTCTAAACAAAAGAGACATCCTGTCTTTTTGTTTGGCAAAAGTCTTTTTTTTTTTCTTGTTAAGGTCCAGCCATTCTGTTTATACTTCCAGGAAGTTTAGACGTAGGTAGGTGCCCTTCCACCATTCCCATCATCTCCTTCTTGCCCCACCTACCTTACTGAGAAGATACAATACTTTCCCTTTTCCAACTATTTAATTCAGAGGTCTTTAAACTTTTGGGGAGGCAACAGTGTAGCTATCTCAAAGCATAAAGCTACTCAAAGATGAGTTGCGCTAAATTCCGTTTGGGGCCAGGGCTAGTGGCTCTCTCTTTTGTACAGGCAGAGCATTCTGTATTGACCTCTGCGAAAGCCACTACCACAGTGTAATGTCATTGCCTATTTTGTATTTGTCAGCCCCCCAAGCCTGAGAGAATCTGATCCTCTTAATGGCATGGCATTTCTATGTCCCCTAGCAGTGGGCCCTGCAGAGAGCAAGTGCTTCTTCATGTGTGAGCAAAGAAGGGAAGATGTGGGAGGGGAAGGGGAAGGGAAGGGGATGGTGTAGAGAAAAGTCTTGACCACAGAGGGCCCCTACTTCCCAGAAAAAGGCCTAGTAAAGAAGCTGGGCCTGAAGAGCTGAGTGGTAAGGGGAGTAGAGGAGTATGTATGAGGACGGGGAGGAGAGCAAGGGCCATAGCATTCAGATATTCTACTCTCCAAGCCTTTCCTGATGACTTCTGCGAGAAAGCATTTCTCACTTCCTGGAATCCAGCCCTTCTCTACTTCTAGCCCTGAGTTGAGAAGGTTCAGCTGTCTTTGAAAGGGTTTCCTCTGTGAAAAGGGGACTCTAATCCAGAGGCTGAAAAGGAGTCACAGTCTTTCTGATGCTAGTAAGTTGTCACTTGACCCAATGGGTTTTAGGCAGATACTTTAGGAGAAGGTCATATGTGTCCTTAGGGAAGCTAGCATTTCCAGATCGCATGCTCAAAGCTCTGTCCAGGGTACGTTCACTTGTGAGTTTACTTACCCAGCCTCCATCCCATCCCCCCACCCCATACCCTGCCAGAAAGGCAGGTCACCGGGTGTGATGTTCTTCAAGGCCTTCTCTTTACTAAATTGCTAAGAGCCAGGATTTGTATTTGAATCTGCAGACTCATGCTGAGCAGGACAAATCTCTTCAACTTTGAACAGCCATGATTTCATGCCACAGGAGAAGAGGATAGGTTTTTTTTTTTTTTTTTCTGGTTTTGATTGATTGATATTGATATTTTAGTTAGTAATATGCTGCATTATTCTACTTTGGCCACCCTGAGGATAACTTTTGATGCTTCACACAGGGAAATCACTGTTTTCCCCCACTGCTCAAGAAAGAAAAATTTTGTGAAAACTTTGGATGTGAGACTCATGCAAAAATGCGTAGCCATCATGAGGAAAATGTCTTCATTAAAGCACTAACAATGGTTCCTTACCCACCAATATGTTAATGTATGTTAAACCAGTCTGTTGACATGTAAATTCTACTTTGCACACCCCAGGTTTTACCTGCCCCACTCACTGCTAGGACTTCTGAGGCAGCCCTGTTTGAAAAAATGATTCTAGCTTTTATGTCCTACAGTTTCCCCAACAGACAGAATTCCAACAAGCAATGAATCTGTAGGATGACTAAAGAACTGAGGCATCCGCCAAACTAAGAAGTGCTTGCTTAGTAAAGGAAAAAAACGTTCAGCCTAGTTTTCATAACATATTTTGCAATTGAGGGTTTTATTAATCGTTTATACTGTGAGCATTTAGAGGGGTACAAGAAGACTCAAAGGATACAATTTTAGAAATCTCAATAATCATAAGCCTGCCTTAATAGTTCACACACATCATGCATGTTAGGACCAAAAGATAGTACGATATTTCCATTGTCTTTATTCAATCTTACTTAATATATTATTAAAATTGGGCAAGGGACCAGCTCGGACTGATGTATGAATGAGAATATGGCTGTTGATCAAGTTGGCCACTGAATCCACTCACTACTATAGCTATGGAGAAGGAGAAACTTTATTTCAGACAGACACGCTGTCACTTAATCAAAAATTGACTTGTCTGGACAAGACAGTTTGTTTGCTTTTATTGTCCTCAAATTAAACTACTCTCTGTCCGACTCTTCAACTTGTCTCAAATGTTTGATTAAACGCTGGGAGAATTGTCAATATCGCTCAACTTCTAAGTCATTAAACATCCTAATTCTTTACAATCCTTGAAGCTGAGGCCGTTTTCCTTCAGAATTCTTTCAAGTAGTTGGAGGGTGGGGGGTTGTGTCAGACACTAGGAGGGTTAGAGCATTTACTTTGGCCTTGCAGTCTGGTGATCATTTTCAGCCAGAGAGAGGCGTGGAGCTTGTATAGAGACTTACAAAGTGCTAATGACTAAATGAAAAACCAGCGTAGGTTAATACATTCTGAAGCTGATGGAAACCCATGCACGGAGCTGCATCGGAACAATCCCAGTTTATCGCACCACTGCACTCCAGCCTGGGTGACAGAGTGAGACTCCGCGTCAAAGAATAAAAAAGCAACCCCAGTTTATTCCAATGTTATCATACCTGCTTCCCCCAGATATAGGAGCAATGGAAAAACTTTTAGCATCTTTAGTAGGGATCCCAGTTGTTGAAATTAGAAAAATCAGTGTATTCTCTTGAGCCCAAACACCTGTTCATCCTGTATCCCCTACCACAAATAATCAGTTCTTGTCATGATTATGATAGCCCTGTTGAGAAAATTGCCCATCTCCTTATTATAATTTTTATGCAGACTCAAAATGAATATTTAAACTGAGTTTTGTCAAGAGTCATGTCCAGTTCGGTTTGCACAATGGTATGTGAGTAGGGTATATGCAAGATTGGGTTTTCATATAAAAATAGAATGCTGAGATTTTTCTGTCTCATCCTAATAAAATACCAAGAACTACATCTACCCCTCCCTGTTTTTCTAACACTCCTGGTCACAAAATATGCTCAAAAAGAAGGTAATTATCACAAGACATCATTATGATTACAGATTACTTGATTGTAAATCTTTCTTTGGCAAAATGACTTGATTGATTTTGGAATTTGAGCCTCTTTGTGATACACTGCTTAGAAGTAATCATTTCAGAGAAGGCAAAGGGCGACTTAGGCACACTCAGAAAAGAGTGCTGAATAAATAGGGAAATCACACTGAATTGCCAAAGATTATTTTAATGGCTCGAACCCCTTCCTGTTACAATAATTCTAGGAACATCTTTAAAGGTCTTCTCTGACGAACTTGTGAATTGAAATAGAAAATGTTTTAATGAATTTACATTATTTAAAACTCGGTATTAGAATTTTCAGGATGAATTATATCTGGATTCCCCTCTCTTGTTTATTAAGCCTGAGCAGTCATTAATGCATTTTTCCTTCTATGCTATGCATATTATTTATACAATTATGTATAGTGTTGTATCACATAGATATATATCTCCTTAGGATGACTATTATTTTAGGAAAATATGCAGAAATCATTTTGTAGCAGAAACAGCTACTTTCAAAATAACATTTCTTCTCTTTCAAATTGTTTTTTAAAAAAAAGGTTTGGTTGTAATTTCTGCCTGTAAGTTTAGTGCGGTGACAAATATTAGACTATTTTATACATCTGAGGATAGTGATATGTCAGTTTCCTCATTCTAAAAGCCCTGTTTTTCATCACAATGAAAATGAAGACTTCTCTCAAGCACCTGCCTGAAACAGAAGTCCTTCCGACAGACTGTGCATGACCTCTCATTAAATCAGCCTACGGAGGACTAACCAGCAGATGCTGCTGACATGAACCCAGATGTAATCTCTTTAACCTTGTCCTGTAAGGCACACACAAGTCGTGACCGGAGAATTCAAAGTAAATTAGGTTTTACATGAAAGTCTATAATCTAAATTCAATTTGATTAAAATGATGCCTGATTTGTGTTTGTAATGAAATATTCCACCACAACTGTTAGCAATGTTGCTTCTTTGAATGCATACACCTAAGTCTGTTTTTTTCACATCCACATCTATCTTACTTTTATTTTTAAATTGCCAGTTTTCCATCATTTTACATTCTTGAGATGAAAAGTCCTTTATAGGAGGAAGATGTATGCACAGGAACTATTTATCAGGATAATCCACTGAGGTGACAAAAATATTTGATTTCAAGAATTCCTGGGAAAAGGATCACTTTACAAGTCCAAATATACTTGTTTTCTCTTAGAATTTTTTTTATATTTAATATCAGAGTATTAGAACTCCTTTATTACATGTAAACTTCATCCTGCAACTGTTTTGTTAAATCAAATTAATCATTCTTTTTTGTTGTTTTTTGAGACAGAGTCTCACTCTTTCGCCCAGGCAGGAGTGCAATGGCGTGATCTCGGCTCACTGCAACCTCTGCCTCCCAGGTTCAAGTAATTCTCCTGCCTCAGCCTTCCAAGTAGCTGGGATTATAGGCATGTACCACCAAGCTAGGCTAATTTCAGTATTTTTAGCAGAGATGAGGGTTTGGCCATGTTGGCCAGGCTGGTCTTGAATTCCTGACCTCAGGTGATCCACCTTCCTAGGCCTCCCAAAGTGCTGGGATTAGAGGCATGAGCCACTGCATCTTGCCTCAAATTAAGCATTCTTAGTCAACACACTGCTTATGGAAATTCGATTAGTCATAATAAAAAATTATAAGTCATTACCAGAATTCCTGTGTTTTTACATTTCTTTTTTTTTCTAAACTTCCTGTTTTTAAGTATATAATTATTTTGTCCAAGGATAAGCTATAGAAAGTTGAAAACATCTTGGCTTCAGCTATTTTTTGAGTCAGGAGCTAACTGCAGGAAATCTTACAATTCACTTCTTAAAGCTATAGTTTTTCTTTATCTCTAACATCGTGACTCTCTCCCTGTAACCCTCAGATGTTTGAAGGAGCTAATGCCTAGGTGACCACTCCCCAACTGTCTCCCCTCACTAGCTATCACCTAGAGATTTGCTGCATGGTCTCACTGTGGTCCTGAAAAGTAAGGTATGGATGTGGGTAGAGATATTTGGTATAAGGAAACTTTAGGAACATGCCCAGGAGGGAGAAAACTGAGAAGGAGTCTAGAGGTATTTACAGCTTTTAGAACCCAGTACATTTCTGCGTAAGTGAGTGCTTCCAGCTATGAATTGCTGCTGATAGTGAAGGAAACTCAACACTTAACACTGAGAGCACAAGTTTGCTCTTTGCTGTCCTAATCTAAAGCATTCTCCTCATGCAGTGGGTGGTTGAAGCATCCTGGAGAATTGGAATGCATGCTAGATTGGGGATCTGGAGACTGGAATTCTAATCCTGTCTCTCATCTTTCAGTAGCTAGCTGTGTAGCCTTGGGGTAGTCACTTTCTTGAGGTGGACATTTATGCTACTCTGCAGATATAATGGGTCATCTCTTAAAAAATTTATTAAGTGAAATTAAAAAGCAAATTATTGATATGTAATTTACATTCAGTGAAGTACACAGATCTTAAGTGTAGAGAAAGATCAATTTTAAAATACATATACAACCCTGTGACCACCACCTATGTCAATATATGGGATATCCCCAGTACCTGAGCAAACTCATCCTTGTGCTTCCTAGCCACAGTTTAGACTTCCATTGCTAATTGAAATTTGAGCTGGGCATTCAAATGTAAAATCCATGATCTCGCTTAGCTGAATATAACTAGGTACTATCCAGTCAATAAGCATCTAATGAAAGCTTCGTTTATTTGTTTGTTTTGTTTGAGACAGAATCTAGCTCTGTCACCAGGCTGGAGTGCAGTTGAGCAATCTCGGTTCACTGCAACCTTTGCCTCCTGGGTTCAGGTGTGTCTCTCACCTTAGCCTCTTGAATAGCTGGGACTACAGGCACACACCACCTGCCCAGGTAATATTTGTATTTTTAGTAGAGACAGGGTTTCACCATGTTGGCCAGGATGGTCTCGATCTCTTGACCTCATGATCCACCCGCCTTGGCCTCCCAGAGTGATAGGATTACAGGTGTGAGCCACCGTGCCCGGCCTAATTAAAGTTTTTGTTTTTTTAAATTTACTCTGACTTTTCTATTTCTTTTCTTAAGCAAGTGGAGTACAGTCATAGGTCACTTAATGACAAGGGTATGTCCTGAGAAATGCTTTGCTAGGTGATTTTGTTCACTGTGAACATCATAGCATGTACTTATACAAACCTAGATGGTAGGACCTTCTATACACCTAGACTGTATGGTATGGCCTATTGCTTCTAGGCTACAAACCAATAGAGCATGTTACTGTACTGAATACTGTAGGCAACTATAACACAATGGTATTTGCGTATCTAAACATATCTAAAGATAAGAAAAGTTAAACAGGAAAAATAGAAGAGGAAGCAAACACATCCTTCTGAGAGTGGCAGCAAGGAGAAGTGCCAAGCAAAAGGAGAAAAAGCCCCTTATAGAACCATCAGATCTTGTGAGAACTCACTCACTATCATAAGAACAGTAGCATGGGGATAACTGCCTCCATGATTCAATTACCTCCCACTGGCTTCCTCCCAGATGCATGGGAATTATGGGAACTACAATTCAAGATAACATTTGGGTGGGGACGCAGCCAAATCATATCACTCCCTGAGTCTTAGCTTGCCTGTGAGGTCAGAACCCACAGGGCCTTCCTCAGGCGCCTGTGTGTGCAACAATAGCATCAGTGCCAAGATTTCCCATGCTTACCTTCACAGTTCTAGATTTTAATGTGGGATCTCGGGAGAAAAGCAAAAGGAACTGTTTTCACACATTATGCCCTGCATGGGGTTAAAATTGCTAGAAACGGAATAGCAACATGTAATATTGATGTGGTGCTTTAGGGTATTTTTTTAAGGGACTTTCTTTTTTTTTTTTTTTGAGATGGAGTTTTGCTCTTGTTGCCCAGGCTAGAGTGCAATGGCTCGATTTTGGCTCACTGCAACCTCTGCCTGCCTGGTTCAAGCAGTCCTCCTGCCTCAGCCTCCCAAGTAGCTGTGATTATAGGAGCATGCCACCACGCCTGGCTATTTTTTTGTATTTTTAGTAGAGATGGGGTTTCTCCATGTTGACCAGGCTGGTCTCGAACTTCTGACCTCAGGTGATCCACCCGCCTCGGCATCCCAAAGTGCTGGGATTACAGGTGTGAGCCACCACACCTGGCCAAAGGCATTTTCTTCTACATTGCCTTCTTGGGACTTCACAGCCATTCTGAAAGCACGTGTTATTCCTCTCTCTTATGAGGTGGGTATGGAAACTCATAGAGTGAAATGATTTGCTTAGGATCACAATAGCCAGGAAGGGGAGACTTTTGAATCTGACTTTAGATTGGTCTGATTTCAAAGTCACTTAACACATGTTTTCCCTTTATAGGTCACTTTTTTCTGCTGGAAAATTGTTTATGGGAGCTCCTATTTCTCTTCTTTTCCTTTTCTGACCTCACCTGGCGGTTTTGTCAGTGGTTGGGCCGGTGCAAAATGACACTGCCAACATATGGGCAAATTACTCCTTAAGGGCATTACCCCAGAGCTGCTGGGGAAGGAAGTAATCACTGTGGATTGGAAATGGTGTCCAGGTGAAGCAATAGAGTCTAGGCTCAAACTCAAAGGACTAATTGGGGATTTATGGGCCAGTCCCCAGATATTGCAATGCTCAGCAAGGCAGGTTGCCACCAGGATGACTGTCTGCACTGAACATTCTCCCCTTGTGTGAGTGGGGAGGGGAGATTGTCTAGATCTGTCCTGTTCAGTAAGTTAAGCCACCAGTAAGATATAGACATTTAAATATAATTTCGATTATTTCCAATTAAATACAATTGAAAATTCAGCTTCTCAGTTGCACTAGGCACAAGTGTTCAATAGCCATATGATCACCATATTGATCAGTGCAGATCTAGAACATTTTTATCATTGCAGAAACTTTTGTTGGAGAGTAGTGGTCTAGAACAGTGACAGTCTCTATCTTATGTGTTGGTAATTCCCACTCAAGCAGACTTAGGAGAGGCATACTCACTTTGCTGCATGTGGAACATAAACTTTTCAGGCCCTATGTGATAGGTTCACTCTGTGTTGTATCCGCGTCCCCTACTCTAGGGTACCCAGAAGCTGAGAGTTTGCAAAGACACACACATCATGAGGTTTGTCCAACCTCCGTGCGTATTCACCCTGTACCTCCTCTCCACATTACCTTATGTATACTACTTTCCAACTAGGTAGTCAGTGCCTTCGGGAAAAACTGTTTCTTTTTCCCTTCCCACCTTTGGCTGTTTTCCTTGAAGGTGGAGACAGATAATGTCTTTCAGAGGAAGTGATAATCTGTCTCCTTGTTGCCAAAGTAGAAGAAACCCCAGTCTTTGGGGATCTTGAAAATGCGGTAGAAATATAAGATTTCCCACTTGAATTATATTTCTCTTTAGCCTACCTTTCCTCACTTTTATTATACAAGATAAATTCTTAGAAAATTATTACTTAACCAATATGAGACTAACCCCTGTAACCTTCCAATCAGTTGTCATTGTATTTGCAGCTTTTGCGGGGAAGGTTTGTAGGGATCTTTATAATTTGTGGTCCCGGAGATCTTTCAGATTTAGGAGGAGAAGGTCATGAGCACCTTTTGAATCACCTATGGCTTCAGGATGTATCTTGTGTTTGTTTGCAGTGCCAATAGGTATTTTTGTATGTAGAATGGCATACTAATACTAAGAATTAAAACCTCTTATTAACGGCAGGACATCTTAAAACAATCACTAGTCATTGTTAAAGTAAAGAACAGCTCATTATTTTTTCATATCTTAAAGATTGAACCCTTCACCATGATTAATAAAGGATAGTTGTTATCTGCTTTGGTAACAAAAATTCATGTACAAAAGAAACACTTTGGCAAATTAAAAGTAAAATGGTAGCACGGACACTTGTATCTGCACTGCTAATTAAAAGTCTTAACTTATTAGACCTTAAGCGGGGAGGAAAAAAGAAACAAACAAGTATAATTTGCCTGATTAATTTTATGGTCTGTTCTATTTAATCAAACCATACCTTTTAGTGAAAATGACAAATCTGAGTTGTCAGAAAGTGGTAGATAAGGAAGATAAAGGTCATATATTTTAATGTCACAGAAGGTCTTATTAAAGGAACCTTAATTACATTAGGTACCTATGAAACATTAATTAAATACTGTCTGAAATAATTAGGTCCACGTTACTGATGGTTTAATTAAACTCAGTTTCTTTTTTTTTTATAAGAAAACTAAAGGTCCAGTATCTCTGTCGGCAGCATAATTGATAATATGACAAAAAGGCAAAATAGTAACCTTGACCAACCACAGAGAGAGGGTGATATGGCTCTCAGGGTCTTCTCTGTATTAACTTCATTCTCTATGGTGGCCAGTGTCTCCAAGAATACCTCATGATGTGTGTGCCTTTGCAAACTGTCAGCTTCTGGGGGCGTTAGAGTAGGAGAGGTGGATACAAAACAGTGAATCCATCACCTAGGGGCTTAAAAAGTATATGTCCCACATGAAGAAAGGTGGTATGTTTAATACATGCACCTTTTCATTCTAGAAATGCATCCTGCCTTTTGTTACCTCTGCACATTGTATCTCAGAAATGCCAGCACCCTTTCTGACCACTCAGTCTGCACAGAGAGTATCATGGCATTGAACTCCTTTCCCATATTTATTTATTATCTTTGTTCTCCAACATTTATTTTCTTTTTGACTTGTATTTCTTTGAAGTTAAAAGCATGGGCTTTAGAATCAGATTGCAGGGTTTCAATCTCAACTCTGCCACAGTTGTATGACCTTGGTTAAGTTACTTCTTTGAATTGGTTTCCTCATCCTTAAAATATTAGATGTAATAATAGGTAATTTATAAAGTTGTTATGAGGTTGATGCTTTAATGTATATAAAACACTTACCACAAATGAAAAGTACATGGTGAGCCCTACAAGACTGACACAGAACATTCTGTGGTCTGCAGGACTGTGAGAATTTGAGGCCCAAACTGAGTAAGAAGGTAAATACAAGTGAAATGCCACTTTAACAGGGAAGATGATTTTACAAAAGCAAAAATGTGGCTGGAGAATTTATGGGCTGGTGATTTGAAATGAGCTCCAGGTCTGGTTTTTTTTTCTTTTCTTTTTTTTTCTTTCTGTCTTTCTTTTCAGGTGATGGGCTGACCAAGCCATTCCCTTTCTCTGGGCTGACACATCAGGGGTTGGTAGTTTGGGTAGGAGAAGAAAACAGTTTTAGTTCAATTTATGACATCCTAGGACAGTCAGCTCTTCTTTCACTTTGAATGGGACAAAAGGAATCACGATAATAGGCTTACAGTTTCTAAAGTACTTCAATGTACATTATATTACTTGCTATTCTTTACAGCCCTGTGAAGTAGGTACTGATATTAGCTTCATTTGACAGATGAGGAAACTGTGACATGGAGAGGTTAATTTTGCATGCAAAATATGTGACAAAAGTACTTCAGCAATGTATACCTTTCAGCCCTGGGGATTTTAACTCTCTGTGCTTTGTTATCTGTGGGTGGCATCACCCTCCCTGAGCTCAGCACTGTGTTATGGTTTAGAGCAGTGTGAAAACCAAGGCCTGTGAGTCCAACCTCACCAGTCCTTGTAGCTAAGGATAGATTTTACATCTTTAATGGGTTGTAAAAAAGAAGGAGGAGGAAGAGAGGGAAGGAGTGAGGAGGTGAGGAGAAGGAGCTATCAAAACTGAATGTGGCTAACAAAGCCTATTTAATACAGAAAGTTTGCTGACCCTTGTTTAGTGAGGTGCTTCTCAAACTTAAATGTACATAAGAATCCCCTGAGGATCTTGTTAAAATATAAATTCCAATTCAGTAAGTCTGGGGCAGGGCCTGGGGTTCTGCTTGCCAAAAAGCTCCCAAGTGATAACCATGCTGCTGGGCCTTGTGCTACACTTTGAATAGTAAGGATTGTGCCTCAAACTAACTCTGGACCACTAAACATGCTCTTTGCTTATAGGAACATGCCCTAGTAATTACTCTCCATTTGCCTGTATCTTAAAATCCTTCACTACTTTTCTGTGTTCATAGCAGATGAACTTTCAGCAATTCACTTTTTTTTTTGTTTTTGTTTTTTTTTTTTTGAGACAGAGTTTCGCTCTTGTTACCCAGGCTGGAGTGCAATGGCGCGATCTCGACTCACCGCAACCTCCGCCTCCTGGGTTCAGGCAATTCTCCTGCCTCAGCCTCCTGAGTAGCTGGGATTACAGGCACACACCACCATGCCCAGCTAATGTTTTGTATTTTTAGTAGAGACGGGGTTTCACCATGTTGACCAGGATGGTCTCGATCTCTTGAGCTCGTGATCCACCCGCCTCGGCCTCCCACAGTGCTGGGATTACAGGCTTGAGCCACCGCGCCCGGCCAGCAATTCACTTTTAAAACATCCTGCATCTTTTCCCTCCAAAGTGTTGATGGCTTCTGCCTGCTATCTCTAGCTGCGTGTCAGCTCTACATGCCAGACCCAGGTTGCAGTGAGAGGAAAACTTGGTTCCTCGTCTCTAGGAGTATCTTTTCAAGGCCCATACTGCTTGTCTGGCCTTAGTTCTTTTCTCCAGCCTTTTTAGTTGCAAGTCCCGCTTCCATGTTAAGCATTTCTCACAGAGACCCTACTTTTCTTTCTCTGTGGCTTTTCATGTGTACCATGGACTCTAGTCTTTCCTCTAGTCTCAGCAGCACTCTGCTTTGGCCCCTCTCTGCTCCTTCTTTTCTGTCCTTTATCTGGCTTCCCTGGCAGGAACTCTCTTCATTTCTCTTTACTCCTTCTTTATTTGCACACAATTCTCATTTCAAAGCTAAGCACCAAACCTTGGGAGTCTGCTTTGTTGTTTTTGTTGCTGTTGTTTTGTGTTTTTTTCCAGATGAAGTTTTCTTCTTGTTGCCCAAGCCGGAGTACAATGGCACGATCTCGGCTCACTGCAACCTCCACCTCCCGGGTTCAAGCAATTCTCCTGCCTCAGCCTCCCAAGTAGCTGGGACTACAGGTGCCCACCACCATGCCTGGCTAATTTTGTATTTTCAGTAGAGACAGCATTTCTCCATGTTGATCAGGCTGGTCTCAAACTCCTGACCTCAGGTGATCCACCTGCCTTGACCTCCCAAAGTGCTGGGATTACAGGTGTGATCCACTTCACCGGGCGGGAGTCCGTGTTTAAAGCAGTGTGGTCTTCTCCTTCCAGAATATGGTCAGTTTCCTCCTTGTTAGAATTTGATCTATTAGATGTAGATGCCAGGCAGAGGGACTATGACTTATTCCATTTTTGTTTCACATAATGCCTTGTTAATAATGAATACCTATTAATTACTTATATGCCACAATCATCATTTAGTTACAGTAGTTGATACTTGGCAGTTTATCCTAGTAAAATGTAGCAGTACCAATCAACAGTACCATTGACCTGAGTTCTGGTTTAGATTGGAGCATAGCAATTCTTACTACAAAAAGAATGAACTAATGTCCTACTGCTCATCTCCCTGGCTTGGCATAGGATATGTGGTATGTCATGCCGTTGCATCCTTCTTGTACTCTAGAAGTCATGTCATTTTAAGCCGAGTGGCTGGCACTTTTTGCCACAACTGTTTTTTATCCTGTGGCTCTCTAACTGCCTACTCCAAACGTCTCTCAATTTATTCTGCCCTGCATTCCTTAAACAAGTTCAAAAAAGAGAAGCAAATTTTCCAAGGTCACACAGCACATTTGGTGGCAGAGAAAGACCCAGATCCTCCTCAACTTTTGTTCTTTCATTCGAATCTGTTGCCTCATATAAAGTACTTTAAGTTTAAAAAGCATTGACATACTAGAAAAACAATGTGAATGCCTATATTTGTGTGTGTATGTATATATATATATATATATGGTTTTTTTTTTGAGACAGAGTTTCTTTACTGTTTTCCAGGCTGAAGTGCAATGGCATGATCTCAGCTCACTGCAACCTCCGCCTACCAGGTTCAAGTGATTCTGCTGCCTAAGGCTCTTGAGTAGCTGAGATTATAGGCGCCCGCCATTTTGCTCAGCTAATTTTTGTATTTTTTAATAGAGACGAGGTTTTACTGTGTTGGTCAGGCTGGTCTCAAACTCGTGATCTCAGGTGATCCACTCGACTTGGCCTCCCAAAGTGCTGGGATTATAGGCGTGAGCCAGCACACCTGGCCTGCCTACGTTCTTTTAAGTCTACTACACCTATAACTATATTTTACTAATGAAACAGAAGAGTAGTAACCTTCATTTTTCTATTTTTCAAGATATATCTGGATCAGCATTAACTTTATAGCTTTTTCTCCTCAAAGCAATTCTATTAACTCTCAGGTAATCTTGCATACATACTTTTTTTTTTTTTTTTTTTTTTTTGAGACAGAGTCTTGCTCTGTTGCCAGGCACCAGGCTGGAGTGCAGTGGCGCGATCTCGGCTCACTGCAACCTCCGCCTCCCAGGTTCAAGCAATTCTCCTGCCTCAGCCTCCCTAGTAGCTGGGACCACAGGTGCGTGCCACCATGCCCAGCTAATTTTTCTATTTTTTAGTAGAGATGGGGTTTCACCATGGTCTCGATCTCTTGACCTCATGATCCACCCGCCTCAGCCTACCAAAGTGCTGGGATACATACATTTTTAAAATTACTTCATTTTGGGAGTAAAAAAGAAGGCACCTTTAACATACAATATTTAGCTTTTTGAGCATTGATAGTAGTACATATAAACACAAAGTCCAACAGCCTCCTGCCCTCAAACCTCCAAACTCCACAAAACCTCAGGAGAATGGTAAACCTAAATTTAGGAATAAAGAAATTTAAAAGCTAGCCAGGCTGCCATCCATCTATTTATTTGCTCATCTGTCTATCTTTAGCTATTAATTTCCCCTCTGATAACTTTCTCCATTAGCTCCTTCATTTGCCCCTCAGTGAGGCCACTTATACAGGGAGAGGAGCCTGAGGAATCCGAGCAGGGCAGTGATCTTACTTTCTCAGCCCGATCATTAGGTGCATAGGATCTGTGAACTGCAAGTCACAGTTTAGAAAATATTTTAAGTAGTTGCCAGATGTGGTGGCTCATGCCTGTAATCCTAGCACTTTGGGAGGCTGAGGTGGGTGGATCACCTGAGGTCAGGAGTTCAAGACCAGCCTGGCCGACATGGTGAAACCCCATCTTTACTTAAAAAAAAAAAAAATTAGCCAAGTATGGTGGTGGGCGCCTGTAGTCCTAGCTACTCGGGAGGCTCAAGTGGGAGAATCACTTGAACCCAGGACGTAGAGGTTACAGTGAGCCAAGACCACACCACTGCATTACTCCAGCCTGGGTGACAGAGTGAGTTAAGAAAGAAAGAAGGAAGGAAAGAAAAAAAGGAGAAAGAAAGGAAGGAAGGAAAGAAGGGAAGGAGGGAGGGAGAGAAAGGGAAAAAAGAAAATGTTTTAAGTGGTGATTTGACAGAGTGAGGAAAGAAAGAGAAGGGAAGGAAAGAAAGAAAGAAAGAGAAAGGTAAAAAAGAAAATGTTTTAAGTGGTGTTTTTTTTTTTTTTCTTTCCCAAAAGCAATTCCATTTGATTTCAGTGGATAGCTGTATTGGCCATTTTTTAAAAAAATTTATTTTGCATTCTCCCATGGAGGAAAAAGAGGTTGGAGGACCCAGAGAGAATATATTGTTTTCATTGTTTTGTTCAAATGACAGCACTCAAATTTAGAACTTTTATTTAAATCCTTGGGTTTTACTTAAAGCTCAGTATAAATGTTGTCATAAATTAATCATGGTCACAGTTTGGCCAATGACCACAGAAATGGTAGTTATGGATTGATTTCCAGAAAGCAAAAACAAGTTTTTTAAGGAATAAAATAATTAGATGCAGCAGTGTGACAGAGATAATCATCTGTTTATATGTCTGCCCTTATGTAAGCTATATTAAATCCTAAGGAGAATAAGCAAATTTTTGATCATTTATTTTAGAAATCACCTTCTAAAAGTGTGAGGTAGCTTTAGATGACTCATGTATTTCATGTGTTGGTCGGTGATCTGTTATCCTTGCATGTCAACTAAAATCCTACATGGTGTTAGCATGGCTACATGTTGTTAGCTTGACTACATGTTGTTACCTTGGACAGCGGATTTGATTGTAGAGCACTTTGATGACTTTCACACTGTGTCTGCTGTGAATCGCATGTATACAGAGACCCTACTAAGGTCTCTAGCTTTGGGACAAAGGGACCACTTCGGATAGATAAATGAACTCTGGAGTTTGATGGCTCCCTGGCAAACTGAACACACTATAGGATATTTTGCTCTTTCTCCCTTCCTATCAATTATTCACTTAGATTTCAGAATGTTGCTTTATTTTCTAAGAAAGTTTCTAGAAAGAGGAATTCTCTCTTTTATTTCCTCCCTTACTCATCTCCATTCTTCTACTCAACTTTTACAACTGGTGACAGACTAGGGGACCTTGTTTCGTTTTTTCTCTCTGTTTCTCTTTTTAAGTGTTGGCATACTTATTTGCCTAGAGTAACTCAGTTAAGCCAGCCACCCAGGAGGTAGGCAGGTCGCATAAGCTGAATTAACCATGACAGATCCCAAAGCAATATAAAGCTTTTCCCAGGAATTATCCTTTGGGCTTTTTTAATGCTAAGATATGCAATCTCATGTGACTTATCTTGATATGGAATGCAAAGCAGTTCCACACACTCAATACATTTTTTTGTTTGAAGTAACAAAAGTTTAAATAAAAGTTATCTGTAGCCAGTGGCCTGGTCCCTGCTGGGACCCTGTTTACCTAAGGGCAGAGAAAAAAAGGCCCTTTCTGAACTTGAGAGCCCGGCAGCTCCTAGAGTTACCTTGAAAGAAGCACAAATCAGCATTGGGAAATAGTCAATTCCAAATCAGCATATTTGTTTTTCATTTTAGCCGGGCAAAAGTAAAAACAAACCAAAGCATAACTCTCTTCACTGTGTGATAACCCTTACTACAAAGCAGATACTTTGATTAGTTGTCACTGCAAATTGTTGAAAAAGAGAGGGCAGGCCACCTCAAGGCTATGGAGGCCTGTGGATCTGCCAAGACTCAGAGGAGGTAGCCCTGGGGGAGGCCATACCCAGCTCCATAGCCCCACAAGGCAGCTGGACTTCCTTTTTTCCTAGGAGCACTTACCTGCTGTACTGCCCACTTTGCCATAAAGATCTTTCCTAAAAAGAGATTGGCCAATGAATTATGGAGCAGGGATGTAATAAGGAAGAAAGAAATGTGCCCTGTTATCAGCCACACACATTGAAGCCCAGCCTGGGACAGCATAGTAGACGGGACTATAAGCTCTGGGATCTTCTCATTCAACCAAGATTGCTTCCTATAAAAGATGACAATGCCAGCCTGAAAGCCATTGTTGATATTCAACTTTTTAAAAAATAGCTGAACAGACTAGACAATAAGGCATGACAGAATACTTGGACAGGAAGCTGGCTTGGAGTCTGGCTTAAGAAGGAAACATGCTGTTGAAAGTAGGCACCAAGCACACATTTCCAAATGTTAAATTTATTTGAAAATAAGGATCAACTTTACTGTTCATTTATTTTCCTCCTCTAAATCCACAAAGACAAGCAGAGCTCAATTTCAGTTGCTCATTAAGATATGCCTCTAGTCTTCCTTTTGCATGTTGAAATTCTCAAGCCTGGGAACTCTATGATCCTCTCTTGCTGTTTGATGAGGCAGGGAGCGGGCTAAGAAGACACCTCGAAGGGCCTTTCATAAAGGATTTGTAGTGCTGAAAGGTGTCCTGGAACCATCATAAAATCATTCATTCTTTCAGCAAGTATTTACTGAGTACCAACAATGGGCCATGGGGTTACAATGGGGAACAAAATTGACATAGTCCCTGATATGGTCACCATCCACCACTGTCCTGGCTTTAGCACTAGAAATCCCACATCTGGAAACCCCCTCAAGTCCTGAGAAAACTGGGATAGTTAGTCACCAATTCTTTAGTTTTTGAAAGCTAACACTCTATGGATTCCTGAGAAAAGTGAATGGGTAAATTGTGGTCACCTGTGTCCTGGTACCAAATCTGCTTCTTACCAGTTATATCATCTGTGTCGAGACACTCTCCTTATCCCCAGCTTT
Source organism: Sapajus apella (assembly GCF_009761245.1). Taxonomy (NCBI): domain Eukaryota; kingdom Metazoa; phylum Chordata; class Mammalia; order Primates; family Cebidae; genus Sapajus; species Sapajus apella. The sequence continues at coordinate 75,286 of NW_022437253.1, forward strand.
CTCATTTGCAAACAGGAAAAATAATATCTACTTCAAAGAGTTTTTTTAAGGTGAAATGAATTTTGTCTTTTGAGTCTGCAGGAGCTGACTCTGATGACAGCTTTTCAGCCAGCAACAAAGGAGAGAGATATAGCTGTAGATTTCCCATTGGCTCTGGAAATAGGGGAGGCTGCTCTATTCCTTATTAAGTTATAATGGAACCTGCCAGAAATCTGATGATATCCTGTTACTAGTGTTTAGATGAGGTAGGGGCTCAGGTCTGTAGTACTTTGTTGGGGTAAAGGACTGAACCCCAGAGAGAGAGAGAGAGAGGCCCACTCTGTATGCTGGCAGATGCAAAAACATAGATACCTTATTCTTCAAGTGGGGATTTGGACTAAAGATTAAAGCGTTAAAGGGAAAGAGGAACATGTATACTCCTACGTTAACTCCACTTCTATTAGGAGTTGGTTTTCACTTACCTAATTTAAAGTTTTAAGATTTCTTTTTTCTTTGCCAAGCTCACTCTCCCTCTCCTATAATTTATAATGTTATTTCACATGAGCATCTGTTAGGCACCCAGCATATACCAGCCATTTTGCTAGGGACCAGGATGCTGAAAGGAAGCAGACCTGGTTTCTTTCCTCAAAGGAAAAAAGTCTAGTCAGAAACACACAGACACACACACACACACACATGCGCACGCACACACACACACACACACACACACACACACCCCTCTCCCTCTAGGGCTTAAACGATCCTCCCACCTCAGTCTCCAAAGTAGCTGGAACCACCAATGTGCAACATCACACCAGGCTGATTTTTAAATTTTTGTAGAGATTGGGTCTTGCTGCTATGTTACTCAGGCTGATCTCAAACTATTGAGCTCAAGTGATCTGCCCGCCTTGGCCTCCCAAAGTAGTGGGATTACAGACATGAGCCACCACACCCAGCTGGACACAGAGTTTTGCTTTGTTTTGTTTTGTTTTTAAGTTTTTTACTTCTTCCTTTGTTCCATTGCCCTCGGTTTGTTTTTTTTTTTTGTTTGTTTGTTTTTTTTTCTTAAGACAGAGTCTTGCTCTGTTGCCCAGGCTGGAGTACAGTGGTGTGATCTCGGCTCAGTGCAACCTCCGCCTTCTGGGTTCATGTGATTCACCTGCCTCAGCCTCCTGAGTAACTGGGATTACAGGTGAACTCCTGACTTCAGGTGATCCGCCTGCTTCAGCCTCCCGAAGTGCTGGGACTACAGGTGTGAGCCACCATTGCCAGTTCTTAATGTGGCTTTTAAGATTGAATTTCATTAGTCCATACTAATAATGTCGGCTCTCATTATTAGCCAGTTATAATGCTATTTTTAAAATTTGTCATGGGGGAAGACACTCAATTCCCACTCCTGATGTACAAAGAGGGGGGCACATTTCCTACCCTCTTTGAATTGCTTGTAACAGGTAACCTTTAAGCCTCTTATCAGTAAGCTGAAGAGCTAGGTTTCATTAGTAATGAAAGAATATAATGACATCAACCTTGTCCTTTCCTTAGATTCAAATGCGTTCCATTTCAACCTGTTTATCTGAATTTCTGCTGTCAGTGGGCCCTGTGCTAGGCAAGGAAGGAATCACAAAGAGAGGCAGAAGGGAGAAATACTTTTAATACCTGTCCAGAGAATTGAATATGATGTTATTATGATCAGGGACCAGTACAACATAGCTTTTGCACTCTTCATTAAATTAACACATTTGCTGATCACACTTATTCAGTGCCAAGGATTTTTCTTTGGTTTGTCATTCAAAATGAAGATATATAAGATCAAATATTGCTCTAAACTGATGGGCCACAAATGGATCCACACAAAAAATATAGGTATTGTGTAATGGATGCTCTTGAGAGGCACAGGCTAGGAAGTACAGTGGGGTTTTTAGGGAAGTAGGAAGGCACCAGGGAAGGCTTCATGGGAGCTGCCTGTTCAGTGGCAGAAGTAGTCATAGAGTATGTCTGCAGACCATTCAGTTGCCTTATTACTAGAGAACCAATTATTTCCCCCCAGTCCTGACATTTCTTTCACATCTTCAGAAAAGCCATACTGAATCATGATCAGTTTTTCCAGTATGCCTTTTAAATTTGCTGCAGTGACTATGTGTGTGAGCCAGTGTGTCCACCTTCACTGTTTTCTAACTCTTTGCTCACCATAATTTTATGTCAAGTACACATCAAAGACAGTGTAGAGGTTAAAGGACTTCTGGAAGTCCTTTTGTAACTTTTGGTTACACCATTTTCATAATAGTGTTTCATCATTATAGGATGGTGGTGATGTGAGTCCTCTTATTATGTTTCATCTTCTTCCATATACTCCAGAAACTGGCAATGGTTAATGGCAGAAGTGTGAGTACAAATTATCTTCCTGGTCATTTCTATTACATAACCATTACCACTATCATATCTGTGATGTTCTAGGTACCTTATACACATTATCGCTAATTTTTACACCATCTCTATAAATTAGGTTTTATTACCTCCATTTTATGGATGAAGAATCCAAGGCACAGACAAGTTATGTAACTTGCCTAGGGTCATCTAACTCGCAGAAGGCTCACAAACACAAATACCATGATATATTTAGCAAAGCCCATAGAATAAACTCTGTTGGTGTAATGGAAGCTGTCTCTACCAACTTAAAATTTTGCTTGACATAAATTATTTTCTAGGTTTTCACCCACCTGCAGTGATAAAACGTGAATATTTTCTCATGTTTAGATTCTGCTTTTCAAATCCTTGCTAGCAGGTAGTTTGTCCTACTATGAGTCCACATGTTCTTTTTTAGATAAAATTGTATTTTATCTTTTTAAAGAAATCCCTGGGCTAGCTACTAGATGGAATCAGGTGTATTTCATTTCTCTTGTATGTGTTCCACATTGTCCAGGATCTCTGTGATGGAGCCAGATCTTATAACTTCATAGCCAGCGCATGCTCTTTCCTATGTGTGCACACCTCAGTTTGGTCCCTAAATCAAGGCATTCTCTTAAATGTCATCTTTCTTGTCCAGTTGTAGCCCAGGATGGTGAGTAGATGGATAAACAGGCCTTTGTGAGTGTCTCCACTTGAAGTATAGAATTCATAACTGTAAATCGTGGTCACCTCTTGAAGCTAAGAGGAAAAACCATCTGTCTTCTGGGGAATTCCCAATAATTGATTTATCTTAATGAGATGTGGATAGGTGTGTTGCTCACATCTGACCTTGTTCACTCCTCTGGGATGAACATTGAATAAGTAAGATAGAGAATAATTAAGAAGAGGACTCTAATGTTCCCATTGGAGTTCAAAAACAAGGACAATCTTCTACTCTTGTGACTTGAACTGTCCCATGTATTAACTAACCCTTTACAGTATTCCACATTTAAGGAGATAAGAATCCAAACGTTTGGGCTCTGAGAGGATTGCTTGAACCCAGGAATTTGAGACCAGCCTTGGCAACGTAGTGAGACCCTGTCTCAAAATAAATAATTAAAAAAGAATTGTACCAAACTTGCAATTACTTGTATATCATTCATTTAACAAATATTGAGTGCCACTATGTACTAGGTATGTTCTCAGGGATTGAGGGTGCAATAGTGAACAAAACAGTTAAAAATAGTACTCCTGGCTGGGCATGGTGGCTCATGCCTATAATTCCAGAACTTTGGGAGGCTGAGGCAGGCAGATATGAGGTCAGGAGTTCGAGACCAGCCTGGCCAACATAGTGAAACCCTGTCTTTATTAAAAATAGAAAAATTAGCCAGCTATGGTGGTGCATGCCCGTATTCCCAGCTATTTGGGAGGCTGAGGCAGGAGAATCACTTGAACTCCGGAGGCAGAGGTTGTAGTGAGCCGAGATTGCGCTGCTGCACTCCAGCCTAGGCAACAGAGCAAGATTCTGTCTCAAAAATAATAATAATAATAATAATACTCCTTAGAGCTTACATTGTCATTGAGCAGAAATAGGCAATAAATATTAGTTAAAATAATTTTGTGAAATACATGTGGATCCCTCCTCATACTGCCCTGAGGGTACAAAGAGATACTGAATATGTAGGAACTTAGACTAATTCTGGAACTAGCCTTCACTACCTAGGCTGATGAAACTCCTAGTTTCCCCTCCCCAACTGGGTACTTTTGGTTCCTTAACAGATCACCAGTATTGACTTTTAAACTTCTTGTTACAGTCTCTTGCCGTGAATATCGTGAGTTACATGGGCGAGTGCCTTACCACTTGGGAAAGCTGTACTATTGCCACCACCACTGTGACTTTTTTTTTTTTTTTTTGCCTGCACTCAAGGCTGATTATTCACTCCAGTACAGGACTTCCCTGCCCTCTTCCTATTTTCTCATGGAGGCTTCTGACTTTGTCCCATCTGACCAGATTTCTGCTTTTCCTTGCACCCCAGATTCAGTCTTCATTTGTCTGTGAAATACTATGGCTAGTGTCCAAATCATGCTCTTTATAATTACCGGCAGATATCAGTTAACTTTTGATGGTTGATTCTTTTAAAATTATTCACTGTATTTTCTAATAATAAAAATAAGACATATTCACTTAACAGAACTTGGAGAATGCAGACAAATGGAAAACAATCAGTAATAATATCAATACCCAGAGGTATCTAACTGGCACCAGGGCCATTTCCACGGCCTATGCAGTTTCTCAGGGCACAGTATCTAGAAGGACTCTGCCCTTGGTTTAATGTTCTGCTACTGCCATCATGACATTCTTAATAATTTTTGAACAAAGATCCACACATTTTCATTTTTTACTCTGCTCTATGAAGGATGTAGCTAGTCCTGCCACTTTTAACATTATTGTTGTATTCCTTCTGTTTTTCTGTGTTGATTTATGAAATAATTGTGATTATAGGGTTTGCATATTTTCTTTTCTTTCTTTCTTTTTTTTTTTTGAGACGAAGTTTTGCTCTTGTTGCCCAGACTGGAGTGTATCAGTGCGATCTCGGCTCACTGCAACCTCCGCCTCCCAGGTTCAAGTGATTCTCCTGCCTCAGCCTCCTGAGTAGCTGGGATTACAGTCACGTGCCACCACGCCCGGCTAATTTTGTATTTTTAGTAGAGACAGGGTTTCTCCATGTTGGTCAGGCTGGTCTCGAATTCCCAACCTCAGATGATCTATCGGCCTCAACCTCCCAAAGTGCTGGGATTATAGGCGTGAGCCACCATGCCCAGCCGGGTTTGCATATTTTCAAATCCCATTTCTTTCACTGAACATTACAAAATGTGAATGTTCCTATTTCATTAGATATTATTTGAAAGTATTTTTAGTTGATGAGTGATATTCGGTCTATTTAATCATATTCCTGTTGTTGAAACTTTGGGTTGTTGGTTGATTCTTGAGATCTAGTTTTAGAGCTCAGTGCCTGGAACATCATGAGCACTAAATAAATGGTAGCTATTATTATGTCTCCATGATTCCTCAGGCATTCCTGAAAATTGTTGTTCATGGCCTCTCAGGGATGAAATTCAATCATCTGTTCTCTAGGTTTGCTATGCTTTCTGTTGTCATCTAAAAACTGGACCACTGAGTTTCCTGTGCTGGGATAATGATGGCCTTCTTTCATCAACCTGGGTGATGAAATGCTGTGCTAATTTGGAGACTGGAGTTTTACACCTCAGAGCTTAGATCTTGATTTCCAGTTGGTCCTGAATTCACCTCTTAACCCCCAACACAATTCTTTTGGGGCCTTTGGAATTCAGATAATTTCTAGAGCTGGGAAGTTCCTTGGAAAAATTGTGAATCCCTCACCTTGCAAATGAAGACTCTCTAGCTTTGAAGATAAAGGCTCTATCTATAATACAGAAACAGGTGGGATCTGAGGTTAGTTCTCTGGTATTTTTACTTCATCATTATTTAACAATGCTTATTCCTTAAGAGTGGTGGGGGGTATGCTACCTTTTTCAAATTAACCCAAGAACTTCTTGAAAGTGGTAGATCAGTAAGTACACAGCAAATGATGGTCATTTGAAGGTTTCTCTATGCCCTTGTTCTTTGTCTCTGATAATGGTGAATCTAGTGATGGGGTAGGGACAGGGCAAGGGTGGCTGTTAAATTAATTCTTCTTCATTCTGCTTGCTGTATCCCCTGTGAAGGACAGGGCCCCTACAATTCTTGGCAGATTCTTGGACAAGGAAAAAGAGTTAGTTGTTTACTGGGCATTAAGATGCTCAAAATTTTCCTAATTCTAAAACAGATTTAGCTTCTGAAAATAGCAAAAGGGCAGGAAAAAAGGATTGTTCTTGGCTCTGCTGTTAGGACCATTAGTACTTTTTTCTTTCTGCTTTTTGGATTTTCAGGTTTTTATAATGATCTTTTTTATTTTTATAGTGGAAGATATGTCTTAAGGAAGAAAAAAACCCCAATTGTATTTGAGTGCTTTAGTTTTCTCTTCTCTGCAGGAATGGTAATGATGGTTAGGCAAATTGCTTACTTAACCTATAGGTCCTAGTCAGCCTCCCTGACATCTGCAGTTCAGGAACATAGAGGAAGGACTATTAAAGCAGCTGTCTTGTGGAATATTATATTTTCTCCAAAGCCTTCTTTGGCCCCCAAACCATTTTGTGGCTGTGGTTCAGCCAGATGCTGGAAAGGTGCAATGTATTTTCTCCAAATATTTGAGTCTGTGGAACTGCAGCTTTTCCCTTTGTGCCTTTAGCCATGTGAGGGACTTGTAGTCCCCATGGCAGTGGGACTCGTAATGCTGCTAGGAGATTCTATAGGAAGTTGAGATTCAGGAGAGGCAATTATCCAGGCCGTGCTCAGAAAAGTTTGTTAACTTTCACCCAAGACTGACTACCTGGCAAGAATGAGGCAGTGGAATGAAGGTGAGGGGATTGCCATGATCCAGGCAAAGGATGGCATCAGGGAAGGATGGAGAGCTTTGGGATAGCAGGCTGCCAACCTATAGATAAGGCCCAGGCACTGGGCTGGAGATTGAGGGCAGGCGTCTCTCCCTGCAGGAGACCTTTGGAGCCCTGCCTTGTCCTCCAGTTCTCCAGATTAAGACACTGAGCAGGACAAGAGTGAGACTAAGAATCAGGGAATTAGAATAGAGATCCAGCTACAGGACAAATGGCATGAATTTTTAGTCTATTGTTGACAGAAAGGAGAAGTCCAGCTCCTGGCATTAGGGCATAAGGTTAGCAGGGCTGGCAGCAAAGACAGACCTGTTACCAAGTCCCCCTAATATTTAGTAGGGTACATTAAATGCCACCATGTCTAGGGGCTGCAGCACTGATCCTAAACTTAGAGCTGGGGTGAGTCTGCATGTGGGGACTGTGGTTTGCAGAGGGGGCTATTGGGGCAGAAAACAAAGCAGGTTGTTCCTTGCTTTTTGGAGGCAAAATGGAGACCTGAACTCTATGACAGAAATTCACACAGGTCTTGAGAGTAAATTGTTCTATTTTAGAAAGTAATTTATCTTTCCATCATCATTTTACATATTTACATGCAAATGTATAGTTACTGTTTACACCTGATAATTAAATTCTCCCATTAAAACCTAAGTTCCTTTCTGTGCATAGTGCATATTCTTCCCAGGGTTAGTATGCTGGGCTACGTGGCCCCCTAGAATTAAATACTCTTTTATTGCAGCCTATGGAATAATAAGTTTTACCTAATATTAAAGGTTTTTTCTGGCTCCTTCAAAAGCCTCTCAATTCACAAATTCAAGGTAAACCTGTTTTCTTTAGCATAAAGCTTTACTCTTTGTTAGGCTTTAATAGACCAATGTGACCCTGAACTGCGGACTCTAAGTTTCCTTTATCTTTTTTATTGGCTGGGTTTGTTATGGTGGGGGCAGATGTGGATGCAGGGAGCAGAAGGAAGAGAGAGGAGGAGGGAAAGGAAGATGTAATGTGGTTCCAATTTAAAAAAATGATTATGTGCAATGAAAGAGTTTTTTTTTTATTTTATTTTTTTAACCTCAGTTTATCCAGCCTTTATCAGGGCAGTAGTCCTGGTGAGCAGTATAAGACACAGTTATATGTGTGATCCTGGGATCTGATTTTTAACTCATCCACCCCTGAATGGAACTGGCAAGAATGGGTGGGCTCTGGGGGTTTCTATGTAGTCAGTAGTCGCCTCCACTCAGTTGTCATGTAATATGGCACAAAAAGAGCTTATGTGTCCTCTGGAAAAAGGAAATTTTTTTTTTGAGATGGAGTCTCACTTGGTCACCCAGGCTGGAGTGCAGTGGTGTGATCTTGGCTCACTGCAACCTCCACCCAGGGTTCAAGCCATTCTCCTGCCTCAGCCTCCTGAGTAGCTGGGATTATAGGTGCATACCACTACGCCTGGCTAATTTTTGTATTTTAGTAGAGATGGGGTTTCACCATGTTGGTCAGGCTGGTCTTGAACTCCTGACCTTGTGATCCACCCGCCACGGCCTCCCAAAGTGCTGGGATTAAGGGCATGACCACCGTGCCTGGCCAGAAAAAAGGAATCTTTTATGACCATATGTTTACATGAGGCAAGCAATAAAAACAAAACAAAGCAACAGAAAATTTGAGATTTCAATGGACACTTCTTGCAATAGGAAACATTTAAGTATTACAGTCAGGAGACTAGGTGCTGTCATGGTCATCCTAGTGCTGCTGTGCAACTTAGGGCAGGCCCAATAACTGCTCTGGGTATTAGTTTTTGTAGAATGCTGTGTGATAACTGGCTCACTGAAGAGTTGATGTGATGAAAAAGCCTAACACAGCAACTGGCACATGGTAGGCACTCAGCAGTTGTTTTCCCCCTCTTTTATAATAGGGGCATACATTGAAGCATCAGCCCTCATACATTTCCTGTTCTTTACAGGGCTGTCGCAGGAAGAGGTGGGATCTGATTTTAGAATATGCATGTGCAGAGCCAGGTAGACAAAAACAAAAGCCCCCTTTTCAGCTCCTGCTTCAAGATGACCATGCTCCATATGGCTTTACCTGCTGCGCACTGTCATAATTGCAATCAGAATGGATCTCATTAGGGTTACAATGGCCCAGGAAAATGAAGAATGGTTACCATAGTCCACTCCCCAGGCCTCCCATCCAGGCAGTCCAAAAAGCAGCAGAGTTGAAAACGTTTTCTGTAATTACCTTCCCAAGGATGTTGGGAGCTTAATAAATAGCCATTGAAAATTTTTCTTTCTGTCTGCCAAGTGTTTATTACAAATAAGTGGAGGTCTGATTTAATGGCAGTGTACATGCCCCCAACTCCACCTCCCTGAAACACACACACACACACACACACACACACACACACACACACAAGCTTGGTGTAAGAGGGCCAGTGTGGAATGGAGTAGAGCACAGTAACTGCATGTTTCCTGTAGACATGCACCAAAAGTTCTTAGCTAGTGCTATTAGGTGTTTGCTAAATGATTAAAAAGTCAATCCAACTACACTCTGTATGTGAATAGATTACAAATGGGCACTTTCTCAGTTTGAGGGTAGGTGGAATGGAAGCAGGTATAATAATTTGCTTTGGGGCCGGGCGCGGTGGCTCACGCCTGCAATCTCAGCACTTTGGGAGGCTGAGGAGGGCGGATCATGAGGTCAGGAGTTCGAGACCAGCCTGGCCAACATGGCGAAACCCTGTCTCTACTAAAAACACAAAAAACTAGCTGAGCATAGTGGTGAGCACCTATAATCTCAGGTACTTGGGAGGCTGAGGCAGGATAATTGCTTGAACCTGGAGGGTGGAGGTTGCAGTGAGCCCAGATCGTTCCACTGCACTCCAGCCTGGGTGACAGAGTGAGACTCCATCTTAAAATCAATCAATCAATAAAAAAAAAATACTAATTTACTCTGGGGAAATATTCTGATTGTGAAATCATTTGGAGAGGACAAAACGAATGTGGATCCCTTTACTATTCACTGACCAGTGATTTGGCCCTGGTGTCATTTGCCTTCATGTCAGTCCTGTTTCTTTTCTGAGCAATGTATCTGCAAGCTTGGTATTGGCAAGTAAGTGAAAGTGATGACTTTTGATTTGGGGCTGTGGATTTTCTCTAAACAGGAGCTAAAAAGAAGGAATCTAGTACATGATTTAATCAGGTTCAGCTTTTTTTGGGAAAAGCAACTGTCTGTCAAAGCGATAGCACAAACATGATTTTAACAAGAGTTAATAATGTGCATATTTAGCGGAGTCTGTTTCTATAGACAGACAGACTATGTATCCAATGTATCCATGTACGTATTGATCTTTTGATCTATTGATATATTGAAATATATTAATTAGATGTTTGAACTGTGTCTAGTTAAAATTTTGCCTTATGTAACTGGTGTTCCTTACCAGGATTAAGTAGAAAATGTCATTCACTCACTGTGAACTTTCTGAACTTTTTATTGGAGGCTGAAATATTGTGCTGCTGTGCTCAGCTCTTGTTCAGATTCAATTTTGGGTGTTAATCGCTGCTTCAACATTAGAAGCCCTTATGGTAACTCTCTTTGCCTGGCTTTACTTTTCAGAGAAAAGGCTTTAATTTGTTTGCTCAGCGTTTTCCTTTTATTCTAAACACCACCTGTTCCTGCTGCCTCCTCCTCTTGTGTTTCACTTTTGTTCTCAGAAGAGATGGCTTTGTATTTCTCTATGGGTAGCGAATATCCTGGATGGGCCTCTTTGCATGCAGAGCTCTGGAATTCTGTGATGTGGAGGCAGGTCCCTCAGGTCTTCTTTTAATTGAAGGCCCCTAAGATGAACAACTCTATTTGTCTCTGTGCACAAAAGAAGGTTGGGAGATGAAGGTGGCACCTCAGAAAGTCAGGAGAGTCAAATTCTGAGATTAGAGTGAATGAGGGGTCCCAGAGCCATTTTGATGCCTTGGTAGAGAGTTGTTTGCAGAGATGGCATAAACCATGGAGAAGCACAGGGAGGTAGACACCCTTAGCCCAGCTATGTGATGTCAGTTTTTCCTTGGCATATGGAGCTGTCCACCTGAACAGGCTTTAGAGAGGCTATGGCCACTTCTGGGCCAAACATCCTAAAGGATGTCATTCTGAGAAAGAAAAAGTCTGCTTCCACACGGAGCAAGAAGAGAGGTAACTGGGTAATAGGAGCAGAATCAGAGTCTGTAATGGTTGTTGTGATGGGAATGGTGGGGATGACAGCAGTGTTAGCAGCAGTGTTATAAGGTAGATCATTCATGGTCTTAATTACCCCTGAACTAAAAACAGTTATATATTACAGAGGGAAGAATTTAAAAAGGAAAAGTGGTGCAGTAGAAGAGTAGGTCTGGGGCCATGATGGGAGCCCACTTTTAATAAAATTTTATTAGGCACCATTGTGTGCCAAGCATTGTGTTATGTTCTGCTCCATCAAATCTTGAGACACATTATGTCTGGTTCATTTCAGAAATACTAAGATTAATCAGTTGATTCAGATAGTAACAGCGGAATCCATCCATTACAAAGTCCCCCGTAATCAATTACCTAAAGATTTGAACAGCCAGAAATAGTCTTTGTCCAGGAGTGGGCTAACTCATTCCTTTAAAAGTCAATTTCTGGCTCAGCATGGTGGCTCATGCCTGTAATCTCAAAGCTTCTGGAGGCTGAGGCAGGAGGATCCCTTGAGGCCAGGAGTTCAAGACCAACCTAGGCAATGTAGCAAGACATCATCTCTACCAAAAATAAAACAAATTAGCCAGATGTGGTGGTGCACGCCTGTGGTTCCAGCTACTCAGAAGGCTGAAGCAGGAGGATGGTTTGAGCTCAGTAGTTGGAGGCTGCATTGGGCTGTGATTATGCCACTGCACTCCACCCTGGGTGACAGAGTGAGACCTTGCCTCTGAAACAAAATCATAATAAAAGAAAAGCAAAGTCAATTTCTGCCAGGACAAGATACTGCTCTGGCATGTGTGGCCCTGTACTGACAGTAAGGACACTTTAAAAAGGCATAGCCACATAGAATTAATAATACTTCCTTAATATTTTATGCTCAATGTTCAAACTTCCTCGGTTGTCATTTTTTTTTCACATTTGATTTGTTCAGATCCAAGCAAGATCTACACATTACAATTAGTTGGTGTATCTCTTAAGCCTCCCTTATAACAGCACCCCCAAATTCGTTGGTTTTTTTTTTTGAGACAGGGTCATGTTCTGTCACTCAGGCTGGGGCTTCAAGTGTGCATCACCATGCCTGGCTAATTTAAAAATTACTTTCAGAGACAAGATCTCTTTGTGTTGCCCAGGCTGCTCTGGAACGTCTTGGCTCAAGCAATCCTCCTGCCTTGGCCTTCCAAAGTGTTAGATTACAGGTGTGAGCCACTGTGCCAGGCTGTCCATTTTTAAATGTCATTTATTTGGTGAAGAAATCAATTTGTTTGTTCTTTAGAGTTTCCCACATATTGGATTTGGTTGAATATATCCTATTGGTGTTGTTTAACTGATTATATTCCATACTTTTCGTAATTAGTTAGATACGGAGGCTTGATTGCAGTTCTTTTATTAATATTATTTGGCAACACAATTTCATAGTGGATATTGTATATTTCTATAGTTATCAGGAGGCACATATTGTCTGGTTGGCCAACTTTTAATGATGTTAAAATTAATCACTGCGTTTAGGTGCTGGCAGCTTGATCCATCAATTATAAATTTCTCTATCAACATTTCAGTTAATGTTTTGATATTGGTGATGATCATTTCCTAGATTCACTATTTCTTAAGGGCTGTAAAATGGTGATTTTCTGAGTCTATCATCCCTTCTGCCTTTATTAGCAGGAATATTTTTCATAAAGATGGACTTTTTCTCATCAACTCTCTGGTTACTCTGAAGGAAAGTTCATACTGGAAAGGCTTAATAAATGCTTGAATCTTTCCCTTTATTTAACAATTTTCAAAATAATGAGTAGGCCCTAATGAACTTCAATGTTCAGAACGAGATTTTTAAAGTATTATTATGAATTCATGAATTCATCAATAATCGCTGTCTTTCAATTTATTGAAGTCATTTTTTTTTTTTTGATGCTCAAATTGTGGCCAGTAGGAGCCCCTTAAAGTTGATTTTTGGTTCCTTTTGACAGATCTCATTATGGTTTGGTAAATTCCTTGCTCACTGGCAAAACAGGATGTTACAGATTCATTTTAAACATTTTTTGCTTTAACCTAGGATCAGCCTTTTCTCCCAAAGTATTTGGCTCCTTTTGGGAGGAAATGCTAGCTAGAAAGCATTATCTGAGTGTTAGGGATGCTTGCTCCTACCGGGTTATCATTGTTTGTAGGCCTTTGCAGCAAATAGAACTAGAGACTACATGTTTTTTAGAAAGAGAAAAATGAATACTGAATTCACACTGATGTTTACAATTCAAATTAAAGATTACAGCTTTTTCAGTTAATTCATTTGAATTTGTGTTCTTATCTCTGTTATTTTCTCTATGGTGTTATATATGTGAGTATGAGCATATGTACACATGTGTGTATGTATATATGCATGTTTCAAAATACTAATACAAATATTACTTTTGTGACTCATGAATATAATTTTGTTTGTATTTATCCTATTTGGGTTTCACATAGCATCTTGAATGTGTAAATAACACATTTGGAATAATAATAATAATGGAATTTCAGCCATTATTATTATATTTTTTTCTCCACATTCTCTCTCTTCTTCTGGAACTCCAGTTACAATTGTGTTAGTTCCAAAAAAAATGTGTAGGTTGTGTGATAGGTGCTGAAGTTCTATTCATTTAAAAAATCTGTGTGCTCCCTATTCTTTAGATTTGATAATGTTTATCTGTCTTCAAGTCCACTGACTCTTTCTTCTGTCATCTCTATTCTCCTGTTAAGCTGATCCAGTGAATTTTTTTCAGATATGGTATCTTCAGTTCTATAATTTACATTTGATTCTCTGCTCCCCTTCCCCCTGCCAATAACAATTATCCACTTTTCATATTTTGGTAATTTCCTTCTAACCTTTTTACCCCTTTTTTAAAAAAAGGAAATGGTATGAACCTACTATGTGTAAGATTTTGCATTCTGCTATTTATAATTATTTTCTCCTGTGTCACAAAAAATTATTTGTCACATTATTTTTAATGACTGCCTGCCAGCTCTGAAGAGAGCAGTGGATGTCCCAGCACAGTGCTCGAGCTCTGCTAAGCAACAAACTGCCTCCTCAAGTGGGTTCCTGACCCCCGTGCCTTCTGACTGGGAGAGAATTCCTAACAGGGGTTGACAGACACCTTATACAGGAGAGATCCAGCTAGCATCAGGCCAGTGCCTCTCTGGGATGAAGCTTCCAGAGGAAGGAGAAGGCAGCAATTCTTTGCTGTTCTGCAGCCTTCACTGGTGATACCCAGGCAAATGAGGTCTGGAGTAGACCTCCAGCGAACTGCAGCAGACATGCAGAAGAGATGCCTGTTAGAAGAAAAACTAACAAATAGAATGCAATAACATCAACATCAACAAAAAGAACCCCCACACAGAAACCCCATCCAAAGGTCATCACCCTCAAAGATCGAAGGTAGATAAATCCATGAAGATGAGGAATGTTTAGGTCTGCTGAAGCTGCACCCACAGCCACCACTTCCCCCAGGTGCTCTGTCCCAGTGAGATGGGAGTTTTATCTACAAGCCTTGGACTGGGGCTGCTGCTTTTCTTTCAGAGATGCCCTGCCCAGTGAAGAGGAATCTAGAGAGGCAGTCTGGCCATAGCCACTTTGCTGCACTGTGTTGAGTTCCACATAGTCTTTAGCACTGTGACGGGAAAACCAACTACTCAAGCCTCAGTAATGGTGGATGCCCCTCCCCCAACCAAGCTCCATCCTCCCAGGTCAACTTCAAACTGCTGTGCTGGCAACAAGAATTTCAAGCCCATGGTTCTTAGCTTGCTGGGCTCTGTGGGAGTGGGACCCCCAGAGCAAGACCACTTGGCTCCCCAGCTTTAGCCCCCTTTCCAGGGGAGTGAATGGTTCTGTCTCGCTGGGGTTCCAGGCACCACTGGTGTATGGTGGGAGGGGAACAAACAAACAAACAAAAAAACTCCTGCAGCTAGCTCAGTGTCTGCCTGAGCAGCCGCCCAGTTTTGTGCTTGAAACCCAGGGCCCTGGTGATGCAGGCATATGAGGGAATCTCCTGGTCTGCGGACTGCAAAAATCCTGGGAAAAGTGTAATATCTGGGCTGGATAGCACAGTTCCTCACGGTTTCCCTTGGCTGGGAAAGGGAGGTTGTACCGTTCCTTGCACTTCCTGGGTGAGGTGACACCCCACCCTGTTTCTGTTCATTCTCCATGGGTTGTACCCACTGCCTAACCAGTCTCAATGAGATGAACAGAGTGCCTCAGTTGGAAATGCATAAATCACCCACCTTCTGCATTGATCTCGCTGGGAGCGGCAGACTGGATCAGTTCCTATTTGGCCATCTTGCCAGCCTCTATGTTATTTTCTTTATAACAAGAAAAGACAAAAAATTTTTACAGTAGTAATTTTAATGGGTGTGAGGTGTTGTCTTATTTTAGCTTTGATTTGCATTTCCCTAACGATTAATGATGTTGAGCATCCTTTCATGTACTTATTAGCCATTTGTATATTTTCTTCAGAGAAATATGTATTCAAGTCTTTTTTCTACTTTTGAATTGGGTTGTATTTTTTTGCTATTGAATTTGTTTTTGAATACATATTACTTTCGATATTTTGGATGTTAGTCTTATATGATATATAATTTGCACGTATTATCTCTCATTCTATAGGTTGCATTTTTACTCTGTTAATAGTGTTGTTTGATACACATATTTTAAAATATTTTATCATATACAATTTTTCTTTTTCTTTTTTCTTTTTTTTTGAGATGGAGTTTCACTCTTGTTGCCCAGGAGGCTGGAGTGCGATGGCGTGATCTCTGCTCACTGCAGTCTCCACCTCCCAGGTTCAAGTGATTCTCCCGCCTCAGCCTTCTGAGTAGCTGGGATTACAGGCATGTGCCACCATGCCTGGCTAATTTTGTATTTTTAGTAGAGATGGGGTTTCTCCACGTTTGTCAGGCTATTCTTGAACTCCCAATCTCAGATGATCTGCCTGCCTTGGCCTCCCAAAGTGGTGGAATTACAGGCGTGAGCCACCGTGTCTGGCATGTTTTTTTCTTTTGTTACCTTGGCCTTTGGTGTCACATCCAAGAAATCACTTGCAAAATCCAATGTCATGAAGCTTTCTCCCTATGTTTTCTTCTAAGTGTTTCAAAGTTTTAGGTCTTATATTTAGGTATTTAATCCATTTTGAGTTAATTTTTGTATATGGTGTTAGTACTTCATTCTTTTGCACGTGAATATTCTATTTTTCTAGCACCATTTATTGAAAAGACTATTCTTTCTCCATGGAATGGTCTTGGCACTCTTATCAAAAATCATTTGACTGTGTACATGAGGGTATATTTCTAGTCTCTATTCAGTTCCATTGGTCTTTATGTCTGTCTTTATGCCAGTGCAACACTATTTTAATTACAGTAGCTCTGTAGTAAGTTTTGAGATCAGGAAATGTGAGTCCTCCACCTTAATTGATATTCAAGATTGTTTGGGGATATTTGGGGTTCCTTGAGGTTCCATATGAATTTTAGATTGGATTTTCCTATCTCTGCATAAAACGTCATAGCATCATTTGGATTTTGATGGGGATTGCACTAATAGTAGATTACTTTGGATAATGTTGACATCTAACAATATTAAGTCTTCTATCCCATCAACATGAGATGTATTTCAGCAATATTTTTTCAGCAATATTTGTCATTTAAATCGTACAAATTTTTCACCTTCTTAGTTAATTCTTAAGTATTTTATTTTTCAGTGCAATTATAAATGGAATTGTTTCCATAATTTCCTTTTTAGATTGTTTATTGTTAGTGTGTAGAAATATAACTGATTTTTGGGTATTCAATTTATAACTTGCTACTTTCCTAAATTCTTTTATTAATTCTAACAGGTTTTTGGTATGGAATGTTTAGAGTTTTCTACATAAAATATTATATCATCCACAAACAAAGACAATTTTATGTCTCTCTTTATACTTTTGATGCTTTATTAACTCTTCTTGCATAATTACTCTAGCTGGAACTTCCAGATCTGTGTCTAATAGATGTGGTAAAAGCTGGCATCCTTGTTTTCTACCTAATCTTAGAGTAAAAACTATCAGTCTTTCACCATTAAGTGCAATGTTATGTTGGCTATTAGTTTTCTTTCTTTTTTTTTTTTTTTTTGAGATAGAGTTTCACTCTTGTCACCCAGGCTGGAGTGCAGTGGCATGATCTCGGCTCACTGCAACCTCCACCTCCTGTGTTCAAGTGATTCTCCTGCTTCAGCCTCCTGAGTAGCTGGGACTACAAGTGCCTGCCACCTTCCCTCGATAATTTTTGTATTTTTAGTAGAGACAGGGTTTTGCCACACTGGCCAGGCTGGTCTTGAACTCCTGACCTTAGGTGATCCACCACCTCAGCCTACCAAAGTGCTGGGATTACAGACATGAGCCACTGTGCCTTGCCAGCTATTGGTTTTCTGGTAGTGCTGGCATTATATATTGCATTAGAAAATTTTCTCTTCAATTTTTTGGGTAAGTTTGAAAAGGACTGGTGTTAATTTTTAAAATAATTATTTGGTAGAATTCACTAGTGAAGTTAAGGACTTTTTTGGGGATATTTTTGGCTACTAATTCATTCTTCTTACTATTCAGATTTTCTGTTTCTTCATGATTTACTCTTGGTAGGTTTTGTGTTTCAGGAATTTTTTCATTTTATCTAGGTTATCTGATTTGTTGGTGTACTATTGTTCATAATACTCATAAACCTTTTTATTTCTGTAGAATTGGTAGTAATGTCCCCACTTTCATTTATGATTTTAGTAATTTGAGTCTTCTTTTTTTTCTGAGTCCATCAAGATAAAGGTTTGTCAATTTTGTTGATATTTTCGAAGAACCAACTTTTGGTTCCATTGATTTTCTCTATTGTTTTTTAATTATCTAGTTTATTTATCTCTGCTCTAATCTTTATTATTTCCTTCCTTTTGCTAGCTCTGTGTTTAGTTTGTTCTTCTTTCAGTTGGCTCTTTCTTTTTCTCCAGCTTGTATGAGGTCTAGAAATTCATGAGCTTTTAGCTGCTGGTTATTCTTGTAATTTCTCCCAGTGTAGAGTTTTAAAGCTGTTTGTTTATGTAATTCCCTTTTGTGTAGTACTCCGTCCCACAAATTCCAACTTTTTCAGCCTTCAAGAACTCTGATTTGCCTCCTTAAGTTAGCAAATTTTCCATGATCAACCTGCATTCTTCCCTTCCCTTTCCCATCATCTTGGTCCAGATAGTGCCTCTAGGTAAAAAAATCCAGAATAATCGTGGTGCTTACTTTGTGCCTCTTCTCACATGGATCACAGTCCTGTGCTGCCTGTTGATCAGTGACCAAAAACTTTGTTTGTATATTTTATAGAATCTTCTAAATGTTCACAACAAGAGGGTTAATCTAGCCCCAGGTAGTTCATCATGACTAGAAGCAGAAGTCAGCAGTATGTTTTTGAGATCTACTCGTATTGCTATGATTTACACAAGAGATACCATTCATGTAAAACGTGAATTCCTAGTCTTGTGTAGCACAGCTACCCTGTGTGCATGTCTAGTCCTTTTCTTTTCTTTTCTTTTTTTTTTTTTTTTTTTGTAGAGACTGTCTCACTCCTTTGCCCAGGCTGGAGTGCAGTGGCATGATCAAGGCTCTCTGCCTTGAACTCATGGGCTCAAGCAATCCTCCTGCCTCAGCCTCCCGAGTATCTGGGACTACAGATATGTGCTACCATGCTCAGCTAATTATTATTATTATTTTTGTGTGAAAGCAGGGTCTCACTGTATTGCCCAGTGTGGTTTTGAACTCCTGGGCTCAAGTGATCCTCACCCTTCAGCCTCTCAAAGTGCTGGAATTACAGACATGAGCCACCGTACCTGGCCTAGCCCACCATGCCCTGCTTCTCAGCATTTAATAATGTATACCCTCCATATCTTATTTAAACTTTGTCCCAGTGGTGGATACTCTCCATCACTCAACTAAGTATGGCAGATTGCTCTCAAGAATCGGTACCAACTTGCTCATACAAGGCTCAAAAAGCTGGTTGTTTAATTTTCAGTATTTTTACAAAGTTGGTTGTTAAACTCAGTGATTGTTACAAATCGAATAATACAAAATTACAATTAGATACATTAAATCAAAATTAAAGGTATTACTCAAATTATTACTTTGTAAATATTTTACTACACTATGATTATTTTTGCTATTGAAGTCATTCTTATATATTCTATTTGTATTGTGGACATACTTCATCATAGTGTGCTGCTGCCTGTCTCTTCCTAGCTTCATGTTCAGTGATATCACATTAATAGCAAAAGCTAGCAAATGCTACAAACTAAGGCTTAATTTATTGCTGAGGTTGGCAAACTGTGGCTTTCCAACCTGCTGCCTATTTTTGTGTTTATTTACATAATGTGTATGACTTCTTTAGCACTAGCAGGTTGAATGTGGCAGAGATTGTATGGCTTACAAAGCTTAAAACATTTACTACGTGGCCTTTCACAGAAAAAAATTGATGACCCCTCATTTATTGTTTCGTTGATTGTCTAGACTTAAGAAAGGGATGAAGAAAATAGTAGTGCAATTAAGTTTAAAAGTGTGTGGGATCAGCCGGGCACAGTGGCTCATGCCTGTAATCCCAGGACTTTGGGAGGCTGAGGCCGATGGATCATGAGGTCAGGAGTTCAAGACCAGCCTGGTCAACATAGTGAAACCCCATCTCTACTCAAAATACAAAAATTAGCCAGGCGTGGTGGCGCATCCCTGTAATCCCAGCTACTTGGGAGGCTGAGGCAGGAGAATGGCTTAAACCTGGGAGGCAGAGGTTGCGGTAAGCCGAGATCATGCCACTGCACTCCAGCCTGGGCGATACAAAAAAAAAAAAAAAAAAACAAAACAAAAAAAAAAAAAACAAGTGCGTGGGATCTATAGCTGTTACACTGTGACTAGCACAAAAATCCAAGGAAGTGTCTTCTCTAGTATTTGAAAGCTGTTATCGGACTTACATTCTCATGTCATATTCATCTTCACTGTTTCACTTTTGTCTTCTTCATCCTTAACATAAATGAAAATATCAACCAAAATTCATATGGAGCTACACTCCTTCTTTCATTGTAACAATAGGTGGGTTTGTGATACAAGAGTTTGGCAAAAATCAACAAAAATCATTTTTTTAGAATCAGTAGATTATATGGAATTTACAATAAAAAGCATTGCATTGTTTATTACTTATAAATTGCATGCTATATGTCTTAAATGTAGTAAAGTTGATAGTAAAGTTTATATAGTATACACACGCTTACATAGTGTATAGACATATATATATAGTGTATAGACATATATATAGTGTATATATATACATTTTCTTTCTGGAGAGCCAATAAAATATTTGCTAGCATACCACAGGTATAAACATATTTAGATCTCATTGGAAAATGGCTAAATATTTTGATTTTTTATATCTCTGCCAACGTTTGACAGTATTCAGTTTTTCATTATTGTCAAGATGATAGATACGTGATGTCTTAATGTTGTTTTAACTTGCATTTTTATTACTAACCAGTGTGAATATCTCCTTATATGCTTGTTAACCTTGGTTTCTTTAATTAATTTTATAGCTTTTACCTTTTGGTATCTAATTCATCTGGTTTCTATCTTTGTATATGGTATCTTATGAGGATTATGGTTCATTTTTCTCCATATAGTGAGTCAGTTTTCCTTCCAACATCTACTAAGCAACTCATTTTTTCCCGTTGATTTATAATGCTATGTTTATGCTAAATAAAATATGTGTGTGTACGTGTATATCTATATGTCATATACAAATGTGCAGATACTCCTTGATTTACAGTGGGGTTATGTTCTGATAAACCCATTGTAAATTGAAAATATCATAAATTAAAATGCATTTAATACACCTCATCTACTGAATATTATAGCTTAGCATAGCCTACTTTAAACATGCTGAGAATACTTAACACTACTGTTGTGAAAAATCATCTGGCACAAAGAGTATTTTGTAATAAAGTGTTGACTAGCTCACGTAATTTATTGAATCCTGTACTGAAAGTGAAAAACAGAATAGTATGAGTCCTTGAAGTGTGGTTTCTAATGAACATGTATTGTTTTTGCACCATTGTAAAGTTAAGAAATCGTATGTTGGGCTAGGCTCAGTGGCTCATGCTTGTAATCCCAGCGCTTTGGGAGGCTAAGGTAGATAGGTCACTTGAGGCCAGAAGTTCATGACCAGTCTGGGCAACATAGTGAGACTCCATCTATACCTCCCTCCGCCCCTCTCAAAATTAGCCAGGCATGGGGTCGTCTGCCTGTAGTCCCAGCTACTTGGGAGGCTGAGGCAGGAGGATCACTTGAGCCTAGGAGTTCAAGGCTGCAGTGACCTCGGTAGCAGCAAGACTCTGTCTCTAAACACACACACACACACACACACACACACACACACACATACACACACACACTCAAACCATTGTAAGTTGGGGACCATCTGTATGTCATATATATGTCTGACTCTAATCTTTCTTTTCTGTTTCATTGATTTATTTGTATAGTCTTGTGCAAAATATAGTATTTTAAACATTTTGTAATTGAAGACAATGTCACACATACAAACTGGATAGATTGATATAATGAATCACCATGTACCCATTACCATAATTATAAACTCATGGTCAATCTTTAAAAATTTATAATATATCCATTCTCAATACCTTCTGTATTATTTTGAAATACGCATTCTCAATACCTTCTGTATTATTTTGAAATACCCATTCTCAGTACCTTCTGTATTATTTTGAAATAAATTCAAGACATATCTTTTTTTGTTTGAGACAGAGTTTTACTCTTGTTGCCCAGGCTGGAGTGCAGTAGCACGATCTCGGCTCACTACAACCTCTGCTTCCTTGGTTCAAGTGATTCTCCTGTCTCAGCCTCCTAAGTAGCTGGGATTACACGCGCCTGCCACCAAGCCCCGCTAAGTTTTGTATTTTTACTAGAGACAAGATTTCACCATGTTTGCCAGGCTGGTCTCAAATTCTTGACCTCAGGTGATCCACTCACCTTGGCCTCCCAAAGTGCTGGGATTACAGGTGTGAGCTACCACACCTGGCCGTCATATCACTTTATCTGCAAATATTTTAGTGTGTATCTCTAAAAGATATAGGATTAAAGTGAAAAAAGTCTCAATGCCATTATCATACCAAGAGAAAAAGAACAATGTTTCTTAGACATCATCAGCTATCCAGTGAGTATTCAAACTCCCAATTGTCTCATAAATCCATGAGTGGTTTTTAATAGTTTATTAGAATTAGAATCCAAATAAAGTGTGATTAATTGACATGCCTTTTAATTTGCCACTTCTCCAATCTCATTTCTTTCCCCTTGAATTTTGTTTGAGGAAGACAGGAACTTAACTGCCCTGTAAGCTTTTCAGGTCAGGATTTTGTTGAATACATACCTATGGTGTCATTCAGTATGTTCCTGTGTTCTCTGCATTTCTTATAATTCTTAGTGGGATCTAGAGACTTGATCACTTTCAGGCTTGGTTTTTTTTGAGAAGAGTACTTCGTAAATGGTATTGTGCTCTTCCATCAGAGTGATTAGTTATCTTTCTTTTTTTTTTCTTTGAGACAGTCTCACTCTGTCACCCAGGCTAGAGTGCAGTGGTGCAATCTTGGCTTACTGCAACCTCTGCTTCCCGGGTTCAAGCAATTCTCCTGCCTCAGCCTCTCGAGTAGCTGGGACTACAGACCTGCATCACTATGCCTGGCTATTTTTGTATTTTTAGTAGAGACAGGGTTTTACTACGCTGGCCAGGCTGGTCTTGAACTCCTGACCTCGTGATCCACTGCCTGGGCCTCCCAAAGTGCTGGGATTACAGGTGTGAGCCACCACACCCGGTGTTATCTTTCTTTTTGTAATACCAACAATTAATGATCAATATCCAGATATATTTTTTTATTGAGGAATACAAAATAATCCAATTTTAATTTTAAAATTCTTCATTTATTAGTTGGAATACTTCTATTAAGACGAATATCATAACTTAGTAGTTTTGGATAGCATCCTTGCTGTATGGTATCCTGGGGTGTTCCAGTTTTATCTTGTACGTTTTCTGCTTTAGACTTGCAATCAGGCATTTCCCTAAGAAGCCCTGGTCTTGTTTAGTAAGAAATGATATTTGGAGGCTGCAGTCAGAGCACCATACATTAAAAATATATATTGTTGTAGATTTTTATTTTATTTTGAGATGGGGTTTCGTCACTCCATGCCCAGGCTGGAGTTCAGTGGCATGATCTCAGCTCACTGCAGCCTCAAATTTCAGGGCTCATGTGATCCTTCTACCTCAGCCTTCCAAGCGGCTGGGAACACAGGCATTTACCAACACACTCAGCTGATTTTCTTTTTCTTTTGGTAGAGATGGGGTCCACTACATAGCCCAGGCTGGTATCAAACCAGTGGGCTCAAGTGATCCTACTGCCTTGGCCTCCCAAAGTGCTGGGATTACAGGAGAGAGCCACTGTGCCTTGCCCTGCTCTAGATTTTACTGTCTTTTTTTTTTTTTTTTTTTTTTAATTTTACTTTACGTTCTGGGATACATGTGCAGAATGTGCGGGTTAGTTACATAGGCATACATGTTCCATGGTGGTTTGCTGCACCCATCAACCTGTCATCTGGTTTTTGAGCCCCTTGTGCATTAGTTATTTGTTCTAATGCTCTCCCTTCCTTTGCTCCCCATCCCCTGATAAGCCTTGGTGTGTGATATTTCCCTCTCTGGGTCCATGTGTTATTGTTCAGCTCCCACTTATGAGTGAGAACATGCGGTGTTTGGTTTTCTGTTCCTGTGTTAGTTTGCTGAGAATGGTTTCCAGTTTCATCCACGTCCCTGCACAGGACATGAACTAATTCTTTTTTATGGCTGCACAGTATTCCACGGTGTATATGTGGCACATTTTCTTTATCCAGTCTATCACTGATGGGCATTTGGGTTGGTTTAAAGTCTTTGCTATTGTAAATAGTGCGGCAATAAACATATGTTTGCATGTGTCTTTACAATAGAATGATTTGGGTATATATCCAGTAATGAGATTTCCAGGTCAAATGATACTTCTGGTTCTAGATCCTTGAGGAGTTACCACACTGTCTTCCACAATAGTTGAACTAATTTACACTTCCACCAACAGTGTAAAAGCATACCTATTTCTTCACATCCTCACCAGAATCTGTTGTTTCCTGACTTTTTAATGATTGTCATTCTAACTGGTGTGAGATGGTATCTCATTGTGGTTTTGATTTGCATTTCTTTAATAACCAGTGATGATGAGCTTTTTTTTATATGTTTGTTGGCTGCATAAATGTCTTTTTTTGAGAAGTGTCTGTTCATATCCTTTGCCCACTTTTTGACTTTTTTTTTTTTTTTTCTTATACATTTGTTTAAGTTCCTTGTAGATTCTGGACATTAGACCTTTGTCAGATGGGTAGATTGCAAAAGTTTTCTCCTATTCTGTAGGTTGCCTGTTCACTCTGGTGATAGTTTCTTCTGCTGTGCAGAAACTCTTTAGTTTTTTAGTATGTCTTAATATCCAGTGGAACATAACTCTTTATTTTTTAAAGTTGACTTAGCTATTTGTGGACCTTTATTTTTCCATATAAATTTTAGAGTGAGTTTCCCAAGTTCCTCAAAGAATCTGACTAGAATTTCTATTGAGATTTCATTGAGTTCGTATGTCAATTTGGGGAGAATTGATGTTTCATAATATTAAGAGTCCCATCCAAGATGCTGGAATGCCTTCTTTATTATTCAGATTATTTTCTAGGCTATTATTAGCATATATTATTTTGCCATAGAGGTCTTTTGAACATGTGCGTATGCACATGCACACATGCTCACACATGCATAAATATATTTTTGTATATATATTTGTGTATATATGTATATATATATATATATATATATATAATTGTCTGTTTGTGTGTATCTCTTTCTCTTTCTCCCTCCCTCTCCCTTCCTGTTAAAAAATATATCATTCTTTCCTGAGGCCTGTTGATCTTACTATTTTTCAAATAACCTGGCTATGATTTTAATTTAATCTTCAGTTTTATTTTTTTCTTCATTTCATTGATTTCTTCCTTTACATGTATAATTTTCTTTCTGTTACTTTTGTTGGGTTGCTCTGTTGCCTTTTTTCGAAATTCCTAACGTAACTGCTTAGCTCATTTTAAAAGCCTTGTTTGCTGATACATGTATTTAAAGCTATGAACTTCTGTCTGTGTTCCACACAAATTTTTGACATATGGATATTTAAATTTCCCTGGAATTAAAAAAAATTTTTTTGGGAAAAAAATAGAGAAAAAAATAAAAAGAAAAAAGAAAGAAAGAAAGAGAGAAAGCAAGAAAAAAAAAAGAATGAAAGAGGGAAAGAAAGAGGAAGAGAAAGAGGGAGAGAGAACGAGAGTCTTGCTTTATTGCCCAGGCTAGAATGCAGTCTAAAAATGGGTATTGTAAACCTCTTTTATGCCAATAATTGTGCTTAACAATGAAGACAGGAAGGAATAAGGGAGGAAAATAACAAACAAGCAGCCAACCAATATTTCATTTAAACCTGTGAAATGCTATGCAATTACTGAGGAGTGATTTATTTCCAATTATGTAGTCACTTTTAAGGTAGGTGTGATGTGGTACTGATAAGAATGTATGTTTTGTGGATTTGGGGTGGAGAGTTCTATAAATGTTTAAGTTTACTTGTTCTGGGTCTGAGTTCAAGTCCTGGATATCCTTGTTAATTTTCTGTCACGTTGATCTGTCTAATATTGACAATGTGATGTTAAAGTCTCCCACTATTATTGTGTGGGAGTCTAAGTCTCTTGTAAGTCATTAAGAACTTGCCTTATGTATCTGGGTGCCTTATGTATCTGGGTGCTCCTGCGTATATATTTAGGATCATTAGCTCTTCTTGTTGCATCGATCCTTTTACCATCATGTAATGTCCTTTTGCCTCTTTTGGTCTTTGTTGCTTTAAAGTCTATTTTATCAGAGGCGAGAATTGCAACTCCTGCTTTTTATTTATTTATTTATTTTTGCTCTCCATTTGGTTGGTAAATCTTCCTCCATCCCTTTGTTTTGAGTCCTTCTGTATCCTTGCATGTGAGATGCATCTGGATGCAGCATATCGATGGGTTTTGGCTTTTTATCCAATTTGCCTGTCTGTGTATTTTGATTGGGGCATTTAGTCGATTTAAATTTAGGATTAATAATAATATATGTGAGTTTAATACTGCCATTTGATGCCAGCTAGCTGTTTTGCCCATTAGTTGATATAGATTCTTCATTATGTTGATGCTCTTTACCTTTTGGTATATTTTTGGAATGGCTGATACTGCATGTTCCTTTCTATGTGTAGTGCTTCTTTCAGAAGCTCTTCTAAAGCAGGCCTGGTGGTCATGAAATCTCTGAGTACTTGCTGATTCACAAAAGATTTTATTTTTCCTTCACTTATGAAGCTTAGTTTGGCTGGATATGAAATTCTGGGTTGAAAGTTCTTTTCTTTAAGGATGTTGACACGGAGAGAGATCCAAGATGGCCGATCACTAGCAGCTGGGAATTGTAGCTCCCACTGAAAGAGCAGAGAACGAGAGGACGCCACACTTTCAGATCAATTTTTGTTGCTCACGCACCAGGAGATTCCCAGCGGAGGAGCCCCACGTGTCGCCAGCGCGACTCTTGAGGCCGGTGAGGCGGTTTTGCCGCTGCCTTGGTGTGGCGGTTCTTGGTGCAGAGTCAGAAAAGCACCATCAATCTTTTTTGTTTTTTTGAGACGGAGTTTCACTCATGTTACCCAGGCTGGAGTGCAATGGCGCAATCTCGGCTCACCGCAACCTCCACCTCCTGGGTTCAGGCAATTCTCCTGCCTCAGCCTCCTGAGTAGCTGGGATTACAGGCATGCACCACCATGCCCAGCTAATTTTTTGTATTTTTAGTAGAGACGGGGTTTCACCATGTTGACCAGGATGGTCTCGATCTCTTGACCTCGTGATCCACCTGCCTCGGCCTCCCAAAGTGCTGGGATTACAGGCTTGAGCCACCGCGCCCGGCAGCACCATCAATCTTAAAGCCGCAGTTTTGGCTGGCGCAGTGGGTTGCTCAGATTCTAGCGCCGGGAATCAACAAGTTGGACGTCCATTCAGAAACTCAACTATAAAGTCGGTAATTATAAAGACCACAGATGGATAAATTTATAACGAAGGGAAGAAACCAGCCTAAAAAGGCTGAGAATACCCAAAATCAGAATGCCTCTCCCTCTACAGGGGATCACAGTTCCTCATCAGCAACAGAACAAAGCCTGATGGAGAAAGACAGTGTTCCATTAGCAGAAGCAGACTTTAAAAAGTGGATGATAAGAAACTTCTGGGAATTAAAAGAACTTGTTCTAACCCAATGCAAAGAAACTAAGAACTTTGAAAAAAGGTTTGATGAAATGTTAACAATAACACACAATTTAGAGAGGAATATAAGTGAATTAACGGAGCTGAAAAATACAACACGAGAACTTCGCGAACTATGCACAAGTTTTAACAGCCGAATTGATCAAGCAGAAGAAAAGATATCAGAGGTCGAAGACCAACTCGATGATATAAAATGAGAAGACAAGATGAGAGAAAAAAAGGTAAAAAGGAATGAGCAAAATCTCCAAGAAATATGGGACTATGTGAAAAGACCTAATCTACGTTTGATAGGTGTACCTGAATGTGACGAAGAGAATCAATCCAAGCTGGAAAATACGCTTCAGGATATTATTCAGGAAAACTTTCCCAACCTAGCAAGGCAGGACAATATTCAACTCCAGGTAATACACAGAACACCACAAAGATATTCCTCAAGAAGACCAACCTCAAGACACATAATCGCCATATTCACCAGAGTTGAAATGAAAGAGAAAATACTGAGGGCAGCCAGAGACAAAGGTCAGGTTACCCATAAAGGGAAGCCCATCAGACTCACAGCAGATCTCTCAGCAGAAACCCTACAAGACAGAAGAGAGTGGGGGCCAATATTCAACATCCTTAAAGAAAAGAACTTTCAACCCAGAATTTTACATCCAGCCAAACTAAGCTTCATAAGCGAAGGAAAAATAAAATCTTTTGTGAACAAGCAAGCACTCAGAGATTTCATCACCACCAGGCCTGCTTTACAAGAGCTTCTGAAAAAACCACTAGAAATAGAAAGGAACAACCAGTATCAGCCTTTCTAAAAAAATACCAAAAAATAAAGAACATCAACATAATTAAGAAATTGCATCAACTAATGGGAAAAACAGCCAGCTAACATTAAATGACAGTATCAAACACACATCTATTGTTATTAATTCTAAATTTAAATCGACTAAATCCCCCAATCCAAAGACACAGACAGGCAAAAAAAAGCCAAGACCCATTGGTATGCTACATCCAGATCCATCTCACATGCAAGGATACACAAAGACTCAAAAAAAAGGGATGGAGAAAAATTTACCAACCAAATGGAGACCAAAAATAAATAAATAGAAAGCAGGAGTTGTAATTTTTGCTGATAAAATAGACTTCAAAGCAACAAAGATCAAAAGAAGCAAAGAAGGATATTACATAAAAATAAAAGGATCAATGTAACAAGAAGAGCTAAAGATCCTAAATATATATGCACCCAATACAGGAATACCCAGATATATAAGACCTATAAAGAGACTTGGACTCCCACACAATAATAGTGAGAGACTTATAGATCAATGAGACAGAAAGTTAACATCGATATTCAGGACTTGAACTCAGACCCGAAACAAGTAGACTTAATTAACATTCATAGAACTCTCCACTTTAAATACACAAAATATACACTCTTATTAGTACTACATCACACGTATTTACAGGTTTAAATGAAATATTGGCTGGCTGCTTGTTAATTATTTTCTTTCCTCTTTTTTTTTTTTTTGTGTGTCTCTATTATTAAACACAATTACAGGCATACCCATTTTTAGACTGCATTCTAGCCCGGGCAATAAAGCAACACCCCTGTTCTCTCTCCCTCTTCCTCTTCCTTCCTTTCCTTTATTCTTTTTCTTTTTCTTTTTTTTTTATTCTTTTTCTTTCTCTTTTTTCCTCTAAAAAAAAAGAAATTATTACTTATTAAAGTCTCATTTCAAATTCTATCTTTTCTAGGAAATCAACTGCATATTATGTTCTTCTTCCTTTACCATACCTCTACCCTCTCACTTTTTACCTGAAAAAAAAAAAAAAAAAGGATGTTAAATATTGGCCCCCACTCTCTTCTGGCTTGTAGGGTTTCTGCTGAGAGATCTGCTGTGAGACTGATAGGTTTCCCTTTGTGGGTAACCTGATCTTTCTCTCTGGCTGCCCTTAGCATTTTCTCCTTCATTTCAACCCTGGTGAATCTGACGATTATGTGCCTTGGGGTTGCTCTTTGTTGAGGAATAGCTTTGTGGTGTTCTCTGTATTACCTGGAGTTGAATACTGTCCTGCCTTGCAAGGTTGGGAAAGTTTTCCTGAATAATATCCTGAAGAATATTTTCCAACTTGGATTCATTCTCTTCATCACATTCAGGTATGCCTATCAAATGTAGATTAGGTCTTTTCACATAGTCCCATATTTCTTGGAGACTTTGCTCATTCCTTTTTACCCTTGTTTCTCTCATCTTGTCTTCTCATTTTATATCATTGAGTTGGTCTTCGACCTCTGATATCCTTTCTTCTGCTTGATCAATTAAACTGTTAAAACTTATGCATACTTTGCGAAATTCTCGTATTATATTTTTCAGCTCCATTAATTCACTTATATTCCTCTCTAAATTGCCTATTCTCATTAGCATTTTGTCAAACCTTTTTTCAAGGTTCTTAGTTTCTTTGCATTGGGTTAGAACATATTCTTTTAGCTCACAGAAGTTTCTTATTATCCACCTTCTGAAGCCTGATTCTGACAATTCATCAGACTCATTCTCCATGAGGCCTTGTTCCCTTGCTGATGAGGAGCTGCAATCCCCTGAAGAAGGAGAGGCATTCTGATTTCGGATGTTTTCAGCCTTTTTGCACTGGTTTCTTCCCATCTTTGTGGATTTATCCACCTGTCATCTTTGTAATTGCTGACTTTCAGATTGGGTCTCTGAGTGGAAGTCCAGCTTGTTGGTGGTAATGTTATTTCTGTTTCTTTGTTTTCCTTTGGCAGATGCCCCTCCCCCACAGAGCTGGACCTTCCCGGGTTCAGCTGTGCTTGCTGTGAAACTCTCAACCATCAGCGTTTCCAATTGCTGTTTTTTTGTGGGGGTGGAGCCAGCTGAGCCGAACACCTGGATCACCTGGCTCCCCACCTTGGAGCCCCCTTTTTTTCTTTTCCTAATTGAACGGTCGATTCTCTCCCAGGTGCCCCAGTCACCTGCCAAAAAGGCACAGGATCTATGCAATTTCCCGTGCGGCAACCGTGCCAACTGAAACAGCGGCGCTGAGATTTGTGGTGCTTTTCTGCCCAGGAATCTCCTGGTCTGGCTCCCGGCTTCAGTCCCCTTTTCTTTTTTTTTTTTTTTTTTTTTTTTGAGACGGAGTTCCGCTCTTGTTACCCAGGCTGGAGTGCAATGGCGTGATCTTGGCTCACCGCAACCTCCACCTCCTGGGTTCAGGCAATTCTCCTGCCTCAACCTCCTGAGTAGCTGGGATTACAGGCACGTGCCACCATGCCCAGCTAATGTTTTGTATTTTTAGTAGAGATGGGGTTTCACCATGTTGACCAGGATGGTCTCGATCTCTTGACCTCGTGATCCACCCGCCTTGGCCTCCCAAAGTGCTGGGATTACAGGCTTGAGCCACCGTGCCTGGCCAGTCCCCTTTTCAATCAGCTGAATGGGCGACTCTGCCTTCCCGGAGCTCCAAACGCCAACTAAAAGGGCACCCAGTCTTGCATACTCCACATTGAGAACCGCTGCGCAGGGACGCCCGCAAAACAGCCTCACCGGCCAAAAGAGTCGCTGGCGACCCGTGGGGCTCCTCCGCTGGGAATCTCCTGGTCTGTAGGCAACAAAAATTCATCTGGAAGTCTGGAGTCCACTCACTCCCTGCGCCTTCACTGGGAGCTGCAATCATGAGCTGCTGCTAGTTGGCCATCTTGGATCTCTCTCCAAAAATTTTTAAAAATTTTTAAATGATTTACCTTTTGGCCCAGTGGTTTTATAGTAACATATTATTTACCTTCCAAACATATGAGAGTATTTTTTCTTTCTCATATTTCTCAAACCCATTTTCTAATTTATTTGAGATGTTCTTGGTGAACTGCATGATTTTATCTTTCTGGAACTAGCAAGTTGCACTTCTTGAATAGGCAGACCATAAGGGAAGGTTGGATTAAGGTATAGTGATCTTATGTTGCTTCATAGGTAATCTGAGCTGAAAAGATTTAGCACTTAAAAAGGTGAGATCTTGATTAGTTAGAGATAAAGTTGAATTCAATCCCAGTGTCTTTACCACGTGATGTTGTCAAGGAAGAATAGTGTAATCCTTCATATGTACTCTTTACCTCACTGTTGACAAAATCCTCTTCATAACCTCTGTTTACTTTGATCTTCATAACAGCCTGGTGAGGTAGATAGAAAAGTCATTTAACTCCTGTGACTTCATCTGTCATACAGCATTACAAATACTTCCAGACCACTGTGGATTGTTGTGAGGATTAATTAATTAGAGCCAATAATCCGTTCTCTCACTTCCTCAGGGGGTTATGGCCCTGTAGTGAGATAACGGATATGAAAATACAGAGGCACACAGCTATCTGAGCAGTTGTTTTGGTAGTTGAAACAATCTCTTGTTTCTACTCCAGGTTCCTTCTTGTGTAGGGAACATTTAGGAGAGGCAGGAAAAAGATACCATGAGTGAGCATCTGGCCTATGGCAAGCACCTGATATATGGTCATTGATTGGTTAAATACGAAGGGACCTAACTGGCATGAGGGCAGTCTTCATGGATGTGTGACCAGCTGCAGTTACACAGGGTCTCTGCTCTAAGAAGGGTCCCAAACTTAGTTTAATTCTCTACTGTTGCAATCTTGAAATTACATCTGTAAGTGAAGTCTGATGAAACAATGAAGCATATGTATAAACAGTGGAGATATACCATGTGGTAGTGTGCACAGTTCAAGGCTTAAGTTCATAGGCATGGAAGGCCAAACAGGCATCAAGCAATTGGTCTGGTGTGCACAAACAGATCTTTGGTACAATCTGGGGTACATGGGGCCCTGAGGTAGCCAAGTGGGGACCTGGGCCCAGAAGAGTGCTGTCCATGGTGGTGGCCCAATAATAGAAGCAGCAGCTCTGGTAGCAGCAGGAGCTGTATCCACAGGAGAGAGCAGAGATTCCCTGTGGTGGAAGCACTGAGATTGGTGACAGGAGATGGACTTCCCTGTCTCTTAAGCCAGACCCTATGGAATCTACACAAATATTAACTCTCCATTCTGAGTGCAAGGACAAGAACCACTTGCATTCAGGCATTAAACTGTCTCAGTACGTTATGACAAGAAAGAGTATACACATGGAGATTGTAATAATGCATATTAAGGAATTGTTAGAATTATTCAGAGTTTATAATCTCAGGTTGTGTAAATGGCTGCAACATTGCAAAGCAAATACTCAGGTTTACAAATACAAATTAAATTTAAAGATCATCCATGGAACAAGACAAAGATGCCCACTTACACCACTTTTATTCAAATAATACTGCAAATCCTGGCTAGAACAATTAGGCAAGGGAAATAAATAGAGAACATCCAAATTGGAAAGGAAAAAATTAAATTAGCCTGGTTCATAGACAACATGATCATATACTTAGAAAAAACTAGAAATTCCACCAAAAACACTGTTAGAACTGGTAAATGAATTCAGTGAAGCTGAAAACCAGTAGCATTTATATAAGCCAACAGTGCACAATCTGAAAGAGAAATCAAGAAATCAATCCCATTTACAATAGCTACAAATAATATAAAATAACTAGGAATCAATTTACTAAAGAAGTGAAAGTACTCCACAAGGAAATCTATAAAACACTGATGAAAGAAATTGAAGAGGACAGACAAATAGAAAAACATTCCATGCTCTTGAAACAAAATAATTAATACTATTAAAATGACCATACTTCCCAAAGTAATGTACAGATTTAATGTAATCTCTATCAAAATACTAATTACATTCTTCACTGAAATAGAAAAAAAAAATCCTAAAATTTATATGGAGTCACAAAGACCTCAAATAACCAAAGCAATCCTGAGCAAAAAGAACAAAGTTGGAGTCATCACACTACATGGCTTTGAAATATACTGCAATGCTATAGTAACCAAATCAGCATGGTACTTTAAAACACATAAACTAATGGAATAGAATAGTTAACCTAGATATAAATCTAAACATTTACAGCCAACCCATTTTCAGCAAAGACACCAAGAACATACAATGGGGGAAAAGAGTATCTTTAAATAGATGGTGCTGGGAAGCTATGCAGCCATATGCAGAAGAATAAAATTGACCCCACCTCTCACCATATACAAAAATCAAATCAAAGTAGATTAAAGCCTTAAATCTAAATTGGAAACTATGAAACTAGTAGAAGAAAACACTGGGGAAATGCTCCAAGATATTGCTCTAGGCAAAGATTTTTTTGCGAAAGATCTCAAAAGTCCAGGCAACAAAAGCAAAAATAGATAAATGGGATCACATCATGCTAATAATTTTCTGCACAGCAAAGACAACAATCAACACAGTGAAGAGACAACCCACAGAAAGGGAGAAAAATGTTTGCAAAATATTTATCTGGCAAGGGATTAATACCTAAAATACTTAAGGATTTCATACAACTCAATAACCCAAAACCAAATAATCTGATTAAAAAATTGACAGAAGTTCTGCATGTATATTACTCAAAAGAAGACATACGAATAGCCAACAGATATATGAAAAAATGTTCAGCATCACTAATCATCAGAGAAATGCTAATCAAAAGTACAATAAAATATCATAACACCCCAGTTAAAATGGGTTTTACCAAAAAGACAGGGAATAATGGATACTGGAGAGGATGTGGAGAAAGGGGACCTCTCAGACACTGTTAGTGAGAGTGTAAAGTAGTACAACCACCATGGAGAACAGTATACAGGTTCCTCAGAAAACTAAAAATAAACTACCATATGATCTAGCAATTACACTACTGGATATTTATCCAAAAGAAAGGAAATCAATATATCAAAGAGATATCTGTACTCCCATATTTATTGCAGCATTAAGTCACAACAGCCAATATATGGAATCAACCTAACTTCCCATCAGTGGATGAGTGGATAAAGACAATGTGATATATAGATACACAAGGGAATACTATTCAGCTATAAAAGGAGGAAATCCTGTCATCCATGCTGCTGCATGGATGGAACTGGAGGCCATTATATTAAGTAAAATAAGCCAAGCACAGAAAGATAAATATTGCGTATTCTGACTCAGATGTGGGAGTTAAAAAAGTGGATCTCATGAAGATAGAGATTAAATTCATGATTACCGAAAGCTCAGAAGGGTAGTGGGGTGAGGAGGATAAAGAGAGGTTGATTAATGGGTACAAACACACATATGAAAGCATAAGACTTAGTGTTCAGTAGATAAGTAGGGTGACTATAGTTTACTAATCTAGTGTACATTTCAAAATTGCTAGAAGAGAATAATTTGAATATTTCCAGTATGAAGAAAAAACAAGTATTTAAGATGATAGATATCCCAATTACAGTGATTTGATCTTTACAACTTATATGAATGTATTAAATTATCACACACCCCTTCCAAAAATTCTATTCAGAAAAGAACAGTTTTTATGTGAACTTCAAATAAACCAATTATTAATGAGCAAGACAATTTTAAGACTAATTTTCCTTGTAATTGAATATACAGTGAT
Source organism: Sapajus apella (assembly GCF_009761245.1). NCBI lineage: Eukaryota > Metazoa > Chordata > Mammalia > Primates > Cebidae > Sapajus > Sapajus apella. The sequence continues at coordinate 110,274 of NW_022437253.1, forward strand.
AAAATGTATAAAAAGGTGTTTTGAATTATATGCAAATCATGATAGAAGTTTTGGGTTATTATACAACTACCACCAAAAATTATAGGAAATGTCAGAGGAAACATTAAAATGGTATTGTATAAACGTACTTTTTTTTTTTTTTTGTTTTTGAGACAGAGTCTCACTCTGTTGCCCCGGCTGGAGTGCAGTGGCATGACTTCGGCTCTCTATAACCTCTGCCTCCCAGGTTCAAGTGATTCTCCTGCCTCAGGCTCCCAAGTATCTGGGATTACAGGCACACACTACCATGCTCGGCTAATGTTTGTATTTTTTCAGTAGAGACGGGGTTTTGCCATGTTGGCCAAGCTCGTCTTGAACTCCTGACCTCAGATGATCTGCCCACCTTGGCCTCCCAAAGTGCTGGGATTACAGGCGTGAGCCACCACACTTGGCCTACAAAACATACATTTTAAATTAAATTCTGACTTACGTATAGCTGTTCTGTATGAAAAATTAAACCTTTTGAGAAAAAATATTCCATGAGAATCAACTGTAGATGTTTTAAAATTTATATATTTATTACAGTGTTTACAATGGACATAAAATACTCTTATCAGCTCCATTAACAGTTGTCTAACAGGAAGGTCCTTCTCTAACTTTGAAATTATCAATAATTATTTGTCATCATGCATTGTCAAGAAAGACTGATGGTAATTCCAATTATATTGATTGAAAATGAAGTTACTGAAAGTATAAATTTTGATGATCTAATGAATCAATTTTTTAACAAGTGAGCCAGAAAAAAATCTTATGATCAATGAAGACATCACATTACTAAGGTATTAATATTTATTGTGTTTTATAAAATTATGACACCAAAAATATTGTTTGCAATTTGTAAATTTATGCCACTAATCGTTGTGTTAGAACAATAATTTTTTCTTTCCCCAATGATGTCCTTGCCTGGATACTCAGAACCTGTGAATATTTTACCCTGCATGATAAAAAGGACTTTGTAGCTGTGATTGTGGATCTTGAGATGGGGAGATTAGCCTGGATTATCCAGGTGGGAACAATATAATCACAGAGGTCCTTATAAGGGAAAGAGGGAAGTAGGAGAATCAGAGAAGCAGATGCAATGAAGGAAGCAGTGATGTGAGTTGGGGAGAGGCAAGGGAGAGACAGCCAATGCCTCTCGTTAAGAAGACAAAGAAATGAATTTTTCCCCAAGGGCTCCAGAAGGTGTGCAGTCCTGCTGATATGATCCTAGGCCGAAACCGTAGAGCCATACTGTTCAATATGGTGGCCACTAGCCAGAGGTGGGTATTGAGCTTGTTGATATGGCTGGTCCAAACTGCAATGCTTTAAGTGTAAAATGCATGCCAGATTTTAGCAATTTAGTGAAAAAAAAAAAGAAAAAGAAAAGAATATTAAACATCTTGCTAATAGTTTGAAGTTATAATATTTTTGGTATATTCAGTTAAACAAAATCTTCTTAAGTTTCCCTGTTGCTCTTTATGTTTTTAATATGAATATTAGAAAATTTAAAATTGCATATGTGGCTCACATTGCTTCTGTTGGGCAGTGCAGCCCTGGAGAATACTTACATTTAAGTGGGCAGAGTCAGAAATATTTAAGACAGACTGATAAGGAGAGTAACAAGTTTGTTTACCCTGGAAAGCCAAAGAAGCCGGCACAGTGGCTCATGCCTATAAATCCCAGCACTTTGGGAGACCGAAGTAGACAGATCACTTGAGGTTACGGGTTAGAGACCAGCCTGGCCAGTATGGTGAAACCCTGCTTCTGATAAAAATACAAACATTAGTCGGGTGTGGTGGTGGGTCCCTGTAGTCCCAGCTACTTGGGAGGTTGAGGCTGGGGAATTACTTGAACCTGGAAGGTGGAGGTTGCAGTGAGTACAGATCGTGGCACTGCACTCCAACCTTGGTGACAAGAGTGAGACTCTGTCTCAAAAAAAAAAAAAAAAGAAAAAGAAAACCAAAGGAATTGAATGTATT
>NW_022437254.1:0-73964 GCF_009761245.1 Sapajus apella
GAATCTAACCAAAAGGACAATACCTATCCAACTCTAAGAAACAATGTAAATTGCACTTCGTGATTACCTTCAAACTGAACTTCACCTATGCTTTCAATCACCTTTGAATGCACATAATAAAGTCTGATTAATTATTTTTCAGTCAGAGTTTGCAACATTTAGGGCAGAGAAGATTGCTGTTTGTTTCCACTGACTAGACACATTTATTTTTTATTTTTTTTTAAGACAAACAAAACTTTTATGGTCCAAAACAGTTTTCCTCCAGAATCTGCTCTATGCAAACAATAACAACTTTTTACAAAGCATTTTCACAGAAAAAGAGACAAGTCCTTCCCCAGCTTGGGAACTGTTCCTCTCTCACCTCGCCTTCGGGGGAAGAGGGGATGCTATTCACTAGTGCGGGGTGGAAGGGGCACTGGGTCCCTCAGTGGTTTGACAGATCCAAAAGCCCCAGCTTTCCTTCACACCTCAACTTGCCATCTTCCTAAGACCTAAACTCCCCTGACCTCACCTGGATGGAGGAGAAAGCACTTCTAACCCAGACTCGAGATCCTCCTAGCTGGAGGGCATGATTCAGGCCTAACTCACCCCTCCCCTGGAAAACAGAACCTCTGACCCCAAACCTAATCCCCTGGCCCTGCCCCCTTCGGATCCATCAGACCCGACAACTCCCAAAAGGCCTGAGGCTGGGGTGTCCCGGGGGAAGCTGAAGGTACCTCGGCCCAGGTCCCATCTAGACTCAAACTTTGCCCCTTCAAACCCCAGGGGACTCTTGCAGTTAGACTAAGAGACCTCTCATTTACCACCTCTGCAAAGAGCAGCTTGTTTTGTTTCCACTCTTTAAGGGGGCCGAGTTTAGGTATCCAAAGAAAGGAGTCGGGCCTGCCCTCCACCTCCACCCCCTCTCATCCATAAATCGGTGGAGTCCCTCGAAAGGCGACTTGTTTGGTCTGATTTTGATTTCTTCCACCTTCTATTACTTTCCCTGGGACAGCGTCTAGCCCCTTCCCCAGGCGAATAAGCACTTTCCAGGAGAGGAGGTCCCTCAGCCCTACCCACCCTAAGGGGAGTAAGTTGGGGGAGGGGGCTGATTAATCAAGGTTGGGGGGAATCGCCCTCACAGGCCAGATCTTATACTTGGTAACCAAATAAGGAAAAAAGGTAACTCCAAAACTGGACAAAAGGGAAATGTCCGTGGCTGAGACTGAAGATCTCATCAATTAGGGGCCACCTGCACTTGAGGGGCCCTAGAAAGGCGACAGGAAGGAGGTGATCTACCTCTTACCCAAGCTCCCTCACCCATTAAAGGCTCCAGCGGTGCTTGGAGCTTTAGAGAAGGCCTGAAGGGAGCAAAGGGTTAAAGACCTGGACAGTGGGAGTGGGGGATGCCCCCAGGGAGCTGCCAATCACCTCCGCACCCCCACCACAGCCCCCGCACCCCAGGCTCGCCCACAGACACTGTAACAACCGGTTTGTCCATCACCGAGGTCTGTCTCCTCTCCCTTTTTGTTAGGGGGGTGGTGTCTTTGAGCGGTGGCCTCTTTTGCTCCCACTGGGGTGCAGGCCCTGCCCCCAATGGTCGGAGATGGAAGCGGGCAGGGATTAGAATCTGTGTCATCAGCCTTTTTTGCTCAAGCCTTCTCGCGACTCCAGCCCTGGGTTCCTCTGCAAAGGATGCGGGGGAGGTACTGTCACTCCCACCACTTAGGCGCTTGAATGAAGATCACTGTCATTTGAAGTCCCTCTGCCCACAGATCCTAAAATGTAAAGGAAGGGGACAAATGTGAGAAACGGGGCCCCCTCCTCAGGCCAGCGGTTTGGCCACAGTCCCAACTTTTCCCCCATTGGTAGAAGTTCCACGGTAGGCTTTCATCCACGTTGATCCACCAGAATTTGAGGCCAGGGGGCTCAGGCACAGTGGGGCCCCCCATATGCCACCTCCACAGTGGGTGGGCGGGCGGGGTCTTAGAGTCTCTCTGGAGGCGAAGCGAGGATGCCGGCTTTAGGTCTCCATCTTCCCCCACCACCAGGGCCGGGGGGCAGAGGAAGCAGTCGAGGAGGCTGAAGTTGCTCGTGGTAGGGAGCGTCGGTGCAGGGCGGCGGGGCTGCTCGGCGCGCCGAGGGGGCGCCGGCCGCCGGCATTTCCTGGCTGCTCCCCGGGCCGCCCCTTTCGCAGGCGGCCGCCCTGGCCCCGGGCGCAAACTCGGAGTGTCCAAGGCGAAGCACTTTGCATAACACGAAAGTTTCGACCGGCGGATCAGACGATCGAAATGTTCCTGGCGGTGATGTGCCGCCGTGCTGGCAGTCGAGGGGCCGGCGGGGGGTTTCCATGGACTTCTGCGGGCTGGCAGGGCAGGAACGGCCCCGGCGCCGCCCCGGGACCCGTAGGCTCGGTGGAGAGGCCTGCAGGTGGCGACGGAGGCAGGGAACTGGGCTCCCGAGGCGGGCGGGCGGCTGGGCCAAGCTGAGGCTCCAGACCCGGGGCCCGACGAGGCGGGGCCGAGGCGAAGCCGGTAGGAGACTCCCGAGGGCGCGGGGGCGCCAGGCAGCTGCCGGGAAGTGCACAGGAACGAACGCCGAAGTGCGGGAAACCGCCTCCGCCCTCTTCCTCCTCTTCGCGGCGGGGACACGCTGCGACGTCCGCATCCTCCCCAGCCTCAGTGTTAAGATCGCCGGGCCGCCTAGTCGGGGCCCCGAGGTGTTTCAGGCCATCTGGGGCCCAGCCGCCGGAGCACAGGGGGGAGTGGGGGCACAGGGGAGCGTGAGGGCCCCGCAGCACTGCGGGCCGCGCCGCTAGTTCCCCAGGCCCAGGTCCCAGAGAGGACACCCAGGGTTTGGCAAGGGCGCAGAAGGCGAGGGCACACAGCGGAGAGAATTCCTGGGTTCCCCGAAATTCCAGGGCGTGGGTAGCAGGACGACCCTCGTGAGGACGCCGGCACTGTCAGGCGGGACGCGGGGCACAGGGTCTCCATGGAGCGGCCTGAGGGGTGCCCACTGAGGGGGTCCGGGTCCCAGCGGCGGGATGCCTTGGCTGCCCGAAGAGCCCACGGGCGAGGGGAACATCGGCCCCGGGGATGGGGAGCTCTCTGTTCACTGGCACCCCCCCCTCCGCCCCGCCACCCGGGACCGCAGAGCTAGGGCTCCCTCTTCGCTCTCATCACGCGGCCCTCCCAGCGGCCGGACTCCTGGGTCCCTGGGAGTCCCGGCACGGTCGGCCGCCCTTCTGCCGCGGCGTCCCCTTCTCAGCCCGGCGGCGGGGGGAGCCCCTCTCCAGTCGCCCGAGGCGCAAAGGCGGGGGAAACAAAGCGGGAGGCAGGAGGGACCCCAGGCCCGGCACCTGGTGCCGGGGCCCAGGCGGTGGGGAGGGCGCCTTCTGCCCGCTCAGCTTCTTTCTTCCCAGACACATTTTTAATCAAATGAATGAACAGAGTAAGCAAAGCTGCAGGAGAAATATATAAATGAGTGAAAAAGTTATTATCTATGACTTAAATTTTATAAATTTATATCCAATATTTGATATTTATTGACCGCTTACTACATAAAATATTTCATTAATTCACTTGGAGTTATCATAACCTGAAAAATAATAAAACAATTTATTTTAAAATATATATCAGACTTTTTACTGATTCAAGATGTCCTTCTTTCTATAAATCCAAATCACTTGTGTATTCCTAAAATCACATAAGTTCTCCGTTTCTCACAACTTTAGAAATCCCCATTTAAAAATATGGTCTGTGCCATGTCAGATATGTTCTGTATGTAAAAGCATGATTAATTTCTAAGATTTAGGAAAACGACACGTTAGGTAACTTGTCTATATGCAAAGTGATTTCCAGACATCGTATCTGAGGCTCAGACCTTAAATCTAAAGAAAAATAGCTAAGTTTTGCTTTGCTGAGTAAATTAAAACCCACATCCTACTTTTTAACACATGCCTTACCTTTTCCAGGGAAAAATTCCCATCTTCTAAAGCTCAGTGTCTGGCCCCTGGGACAGTTGTGTGGTTAGAATAAAGATTCAAAATAAATCACTGGTAAAAAGAAGCATGTGATTTATCCAGAGCTGGAATATGCTAATAACAATGTTAATTAATGTAATCTGGCACCTTAGTCACAGAATTTTTGGGATAAGATGAAAGAAGTAGACCTAAAATATCTAGAATAGTCACCTGCCATATTGTGGTATCTAATTTTGGAGAAACATATATCAAGGTAAATGTCCAATCGTTACGTTCTCAATCTGACGCTCAGATGCCAAACCATTACTCAGACCACTCTCATGGAGTAGGTTTTCTCCAGGGAGCACACTTTTCAGTCCATATTTGAACCCTTGGATGACAAACATCATTGGTTAAACCCAGGTGCTTGTAAAGGAGTAAATCCAGTCTTTTAAATGGACACAGAAGAAACTTTATCTTTGAGGATCATTGAGTATCTATGAATACTTGAGGCTGGGTCATATTAGACTAGAGAAAGATCATGGAAACTGTTGGCCTCCTTTACCACTGTGGATGTATTGGGGTGAGGGAGGGATCTAGTCTCTAGGGATGAAGCTCTGTTAAATTTATTTTGATCTGATAATATTCCATTCCAATTCTGCACAATTGAGCAGTAATAGTGAAAACACTCCAACTTTCATGTTACAACTCCAAACTGAAGAGAATCCAGTACCGTTTTGTAATCATAGGAACCCTCAATTGTTTATGCAAATTGTAGAAAGTTGTGTCTTCAATAATAAAATGATCATTTATGTTTGACTTCACAGCATGTTCTGTATTGGGGGTTTTTCTTTTGTATTTGGCAACATCAACAGACTTATTTTCCTAATTATGTTTGACCCCAATTAATGTAACAATTAACATTCTCTGAGGATACCCACATATACACACACTACTCACCAACCGATGGTGGAGAGAATGCCCAGAAACATATTGTGAGATAGGGAAGGGTGGTCTGAGATTATACTTTTGCTGCCAGCAATTCATACACTAGATAATCTGGATCAAGAAGAGGTTGGCTGTATTTATACCAGGCATTTTCTAGAGCCAAATAATCACATTAGCTAATTCCCATCCATAAAATATATGTATCGTCAGTAATTATGTATTAAACTAAGTCTATCAGCACACAGAATACTTTCTTAAAGCAGTTTTATCTGGTTTGACTGTGTATATCAATCAAATTAAGATAACTGCCAGATTTTTCTAGTACTGGCTGCTACATAGGCCTGCCTGAGTCCTCTCTCAGGCTTGGAGATATTTGGGAATGTAACCTTAGCTCTTAATCCTGCCACTTTGGGAAATTAAGCCCAGCTGCCCTTGATTTCTGGAAAACACTTTCTAGACTGTTTCCTCTCCCTTGATAACCCAGGTCGCCTGGCATTTTGAATAGCAACTCCCCTCCCCATCCACCCACTGTAACTGATCCTCAAGGTTGCTCACCTACCTTCTCTTTGGCTTGGCTGTTCTCCCCAGTCTCCGTTGGAGGCTGGGCTGTTGGCTTGGCAGCAGCATCCTCTGCAGCAGGGGTGGTGGCGGCAGCAGCAGTGACAGCAGCAGGCACATCGGCTTGTTTAGGCTCCTCCTTGGCTGGGGCATCTTCGGCCTTGGAAGACTGCAAGTTATCAGTGGAAGCTTTAGTGGCATTTTCTGTCTCAGCTGAGCTGGCCTTCTCCTCTGAGGATTCAGGAGCCTGGGGGGTTGCCTGCTCTGTGGCAGCATCACCCTCCCCCTTCTCCTCCTCAGAAGGGGTTTCTCCTGCTTTGCCGGTCTCATCAGGCTTGGAGCCGGTGCCTGGGGCTGCTTCGGTAGTAGTGGGGCCTTCTCCTTTCTTCTCTACCCCATCGGCAACAGGGGCTTCATCCTTCTTCTTACTCACATCAGCCTCAGAAGCTTGGGCATCATCCTTCTTCTCTCCTTTGAGCTTTTTCCTTGTTATGTGTCCAGGAAGCTAGCCTGAATTTTGGTGGCGGCCTTATGAGCTTTATCTTCTGGTTTGATACCATCTTGTTCAATCTTTTGGTCCTCATCATTTTTTCAACCTTTATGGAGAAAAGAGGGGAAAAAAGGAGAGGGCTCTAATGATGTTCTTCTCCTTTAAATCTCAGCATTCAACAATAGTTACTGAGTGATTAATTTTGTGCCAGACATTGTTTTGGTAGTTAAGAATTCAAGCCTCCTCTTTCTCCCACAGTATGCGAAAAGTACTGTCCTTTGGAATCTTCCAGAATCACTGGCCTTTTTTTTTTTTCTGGAGACAGAGTCTCAATCTGTCACCCAGGATAGAGTGCAATGGCATGATGTTGGCTCACAGCAATCTCTGCCTCCCAGGTTCGAGCAATTCTCCTGCCTCAACCTTCCCAGTAGCTGGGATTACAGGCACATACCACCATACCCAACTAATTTTTATATTTTCAGTAGAGATGGGGTTTCACCATGTTGGCCAGGCTGGTCTCAAACTCCTGACCTCAGGTGGTCCACCCACCTCTGCCTCCCAAAGTGTTGGAATTACAGGCTTGAACCACCTCGCCTGGCCACTGGCATGATTTTATATGTATTTCCTTTCCCTAGCTCAATGTTGCTCCAAGTCACACTTAAACCAACAATTTTTTAAGACATACTTTGGCAGCTCAAATCACATTCACAGGCTGGGTGCAGTGGCTCACACCTGTAATCCAAGCACCTTGGGAAGTGAAGGGAAAAGGATCACTTGAGACCAGGAGTTTGAGACCATCCCTGGTAACATAGTGAGACCCATCTCTACAAAATATTTTAAAATTAGCCAGGTTCAGTGGCATGCACCTGTGGTCCTGGCTACTTAGGAGGCTGAAGCAGGAGGATCATTTGAGCCTGGGAGGTCAAGGCTGCAGTGAGCTGCTGTTGTGTCGCTGCACTTCAGCCTTGGTAATGGAGTGAGACCCTGTCTCAGAAAAGCAAACAAGCCAGAAACAAAAAAAAAGCAATTCACATTCACCCCAGGTTTTTATTAAAGAACTCTGAAAGATATAGGGATTTCAGGGTTTTTGAGGAGGATTTTGTGTAAAATTTTATGGTTCTAAAAAGATATTATGCAAAAGCCTAGTTTTCCCCAAGTTTTAAGCCTGATAAGGAAATTAATAAATGTAAGACAAAGAGTATAGTAAAAGTTTAAATCATAAATAGGTGAAGGGGAGGAAGGCAGCAAATCACACTGCCACATGTGTACCTATGCAACAATATTGCATGTTCTTCAAATGTACCCCAAAACCTAAAATGCAATTAAAAAAAAGAAAAAAAATCCTATCAGAATTTTATGCAAAATGTAAATGAGTTCCAAGTCTTTAAGGAATTTGTTTAGAATGTGACAACTTACAATGCTGGTCACAAAATAATGTCTAACTTTCTCCTGCATGTGATCCAACATTAGTAATAAACATACCAGGTGTTCAAAATTGGAATAAAAAAAGACCATTATTCCTTAATTTTAAAAAATGATGGAAACCCTGTTTCTCTTTTTGAAAAAGCGACACATATTCACTAAGTCACAATTCCTTATTTCCAAAAGCAATTGGGAACCTAAAATGTGTTTACATTATCATCAATAAAGCCATCTTAGTACTAAAGACGAGAGACTAGCATAGAGATTTATACGTTTTGATGGCAACATTTGTAGCATAATATACACTGCAAATGACTATTTCCCACATGAAAATTAAATCAGAGGATAGGAACAGCAGGCATAGTTATAGAAAGAATTGTGTAGGCAAGTACACAAAATTCTGTCCAGTTCCATTATTAACCATGGTGCCCCAACATGGCTACTGATAGTCTCCATTTTTAAATCTCTTTAACTTTTGAGCATTGAACTTTTGTTCACTTTTGTGAACACTGTTCTAGGGAAAATAACAGCAGTGAACAACACAGCACCTTTCTCTCAAAAAGCCACTAATAAAAGAGTGTTTATCATGTAACATGTTCTATGCCTGGTCTCATTCTGGACTTTTGCTCCAGTTTAGAAGGTAAGCTAATACAGGACAACTCAAGACAAGTTTTCCACCTGTCAAACCAGCTTCTGCTAATCATGATGTGGGACTGTTAGACATTCTTTGGACAAGCATGCAGACCTCTTGCTGCATAGGACCATCAACATATCAGTGATACACAAAATATTTTTGAAAATGAGCTACATGTAAGAGTAAAAGCAGGTTTGATAATTTTCTCAGTAAAATTCAAGTCAGTTTTTTCCTTCTTCCTTAGTTAACCATGCATGCATACACGCACAGATTAAAGGGGTATCTAAAAAGCACTTGGGCGATGCCCATCCTGTTTCCTCCTCCACTGCTTGGTTCTCTGATGCACTACAGCCTTCTCCCTATCCTGCTGCTCTTGCTGACTCCTACTCGGAGAAGCATAGCCCAGTCTGAGACATGGGAGCAGCTGTCCCTGCCAGGAGCCCTTTCCTTAGGAATGGAAGCATAACCCTGTAAAATTAACAGTTGTGAATGGAGCATGGAGCCAAGATGTTGGTAATTTATTTTACTCTACCTTGAGGATTCCGAATGAAGCACCATCTTATATTTTAGGACACCTGCTCTTGGGTATTGATGCCAACTGGTTCTTTAAAACAAATACTGCTCTTTGTGAAACCAGACAAATTAATTGTTTCAGAAGGGGAAGGTGTGCACAAAAGACTCTAGTGACTCAAGAAAGCTAAAATTTTAGAGCTCTGTCTTGTCTTCATGAACACAAAGCATAGGGGGATGAAACTCTTGAAAAGCTGAAAATCACAAAAAGAAAGAAGCTGAGAGTCTACATGTATAAAGAAATAAACTACATGGGTAAAGAAAGGGCTATCAATTTTCTCTCTCCCTCCTCTCTCTCTCTCTCTCACTCTCTCTCTAATTTCTTAGAGCATCTGCAACTTTGATTTTCTAAATGATCAGAATTTAAACTTCTGAACACAGTATCTATGTTAAAATGACTTTTTAGAAAGTCTGAGACTAGACTAGGGTGCCAAGATTATGAGACAAATCTCATCTGAACCCAGAAGTATAAGAAATTCAAGGGAAGCAGGAGTAAGCAGAAAGGGGGAGAACCACGAAAAACAAGAGTTAGGAGAAAGAAACCAGGCCTGCAAGAGCCAGGTACCCAAATAAGTGACTACACCCAAAGAGATGCTCAAAGTACTCCGCAGGCATGTAGCTCATCCTGGAGACACTGCTGGGCTTCATCATTAGAGGTTTAAGAAAACTAAATTTTAGAGATTAGTTGGAAAAAAAGAAGTCAATACAAGCTTTTCCAGATAGTGGTAAAGAGATAGCACACAGGTAAAGAAAAGGAGAAGAAAGGAAAAGGGAGGGGAGGGGAGATGAGGATATGGGGGAGGGGAGGAAAGAAACAAGGCTAAGAAGAGGTCAGATTTCAGTGATTGAATAAAGACACCCAGAAATAAAATTATTTCAAGTTAAAACTGGGTTTGAAGCTAGACAGCTCTGGATTGTGTTTGTGTGTCTTTCTTTTGTACTTCCAAGTGAATTTATTAATATTCCTTAAATTACAGATTATTTCCTGGTAATTTTTTTTTCACAATACAGTACTAAAGGTAAGTGGACTGGGAGTGTGTTTCGTTAAGAAAAGGAGAAAGAGAACATTTCCCAAAACTGGCTATGTGGAGTAGCCCTAGGTTCTGAGAACATTTTGACCCTTTCCCCATTTGAAATAGAAGAGCTTACTTAAGACGAAGGACATTCAAGCCCAGAAACCAAAGACCACTCAGTACATTCACAACAAGACTTTCACTTTCTAAAAGGGACGGCTCTGGCCCTGAAAAGTCAAGTGACTTACCTAAATTCATAGAGCAAGTGAGGGAGGCAGCAGCCCAGCTTGTATTTGACCTCAATTCTTCTCCCTTCCCACCTACATCCAAGCCCAATGTTATTGCATTGCTGACCTGGAATAGGTTGGACTCACTTGTGGTAGATAGTTCATAAGGCCTCACGTCAGCATTCTTGTTCATTTATTCATTTAAAAATACTCAGTTCCTATGATAAGCACTATACAAATGCTACTGAATGGAAGGATACTGAGTCTATCCATATAGAATCCTTTTGAAAATACACTTAAATCACATCATAGTAATTTAACAATCAGTAACTTCCCAGGAATTTTCAGTAGACATCTGATCTTACACTCATCTTTCCAAGTAAGGCTCAGATTCTAAAACTGTGAGTTACAGATGGAATGTCCAGAAAGGGAAACCTGGCATCTAATGGCCACGAAGTCAGCTCATAAATGTCACTAAATGTAGATTTATTTTTTAAACTAAGTCTTGCCACAAATAATCTTTGTAATGAAGTCTAATGTTTCTGAGGGAATTTCAAAATTATTTCATTTTTATACAGAATTGTTGATATCTGTGAATAAAGAGGACATTCTAATGCAGTACATTGTAGGTAGGAAGGGCATCATTACAAGTTATCATAAGGCTTTCAGGAATATTTATTACTGTGGCTTAATATGTTCTACTGATTGAGAGCTCTGCAATTTATGAAGTCTTTAAGGAAACCAAAGTATAGTACATCCCTGCTATTTAAATGAACATTCAAATCTCAGATGAGTATTGGTTGGAAAATGAAGAGTACCATTACATTAACTTGTTGACACTAAAAAAAATTCTGAATTCATTAGATGAATGAAAAAGAATTTTTTCCCATTTATTTATTTTATTGCATTTTAGATTTGGGGGTACATGTGAAGAACATGCAAGATTTTTGCATAGGTACACACTTGGCCGTGTGATTTACTGCCTTCCTCCCCATCACCTACATCTGGCATCTCTCCCCTTGCTATCTCTCCCCAACTCCCCACCCCCCACCGTCCCTCCCCTATTTCCCCCCAACAGACCCCAGTGTGTAGTGCTCCCCTCCCTGTGTCCATGTGTTTCATTGCTGAACACCCGCCTATAAGTGAGAACATGTGGTGTTTGATCTTCTGCTGTTCTGTCAGTTTGCTGAGAATGATGGTTTCCAGGTTCATCCATGTCCCTACAAAGGACCCAAACTCATTGTTTTTGATGGCTGCATAATATTCCATGGTGTATATGTGCCATATTTTGCCTGTCCAGTCTATCATCGATGGGCATTTGGGTTGGTTCCAGGTCTTTGCTATTGTAAACAGTGCTGCAATGAACATTCGTGTGCACATGTCCTTATAGTAGAACGATTTATAATCCTTTGGATATATACCCAGTAATGGGATTGCTGGGTCAAATGGAATTTCTATTTCTATGTCCTTGAGGAATCGCCACACTGTCTTCCACAATGGTTGAACTAATTTACACTCCCACCAACAGTGTAAAATTGTTCCTATTTCTCCACATCCTCTCCAGCATCTGTTGTCTCCAGGTTTTTTAATGATCACCATTCTAACTGGCGTGAGATGGTATCTCAATGTAGATTTGATTTGCATTTCTCTGAAGACCAGTGATGATGAGCATTTTTTCATATATTTGTTGGCCTCATGTATGTCTTCTTTTGTAAAGTATCTGTTCATATCCTTTGCCCACTTTTGAATGGGCTTGTTTGTTTTTTTCTTGTAAATCTGTTATAGTTCTTTGTAAATTCTGGATATCAGCCCTTTGTCAGATGGGTAAACTGCAAAAAATTTTTTTCCCATTCTGTTGGTTGCCAATTCACTCTAATGACTATTTCTTTTGCCGTGCAGAAGCTGTGGAGTTTGATTAGGTCCCATTTGTCTATTTTGGCTTTTGTTGTCAATGCTTTTGGTGTTTTGGTCATGAAATCCTTGCCTACACCTATGTCCTGAATGGTTTTGCCTAGATTTTCTTCTAGGGTTTTTATGGTGTTAGGTCTTATGTTTAAGTCTTTAATCCATCTGGAGTTAATTTTAGTGTAAGGTTTCAGGAAGGGTTCCAGTTTCTGCTTTCTGCACATGGCTAGCCAGTTTTCCCAACACCATTTATTAAACAGGGAATCCTTTCCCCATTGATTGTTTTTGTTGAGTTTGTCAAAGATCAGATGGCTGTAGATATGTTGTGTTGCCTCCGAGACCTCTGCTCTGTTCCGTTGGTCTATATCTCTGTTTTACTACCAGTACCATGCTGTTTTGATTACTGTAGCCTTGTAGTATAGTTTGAAGTCCGGTAGTGTGATGCCTCCCACTTTGTTCTTTTTGCTTAGAATTGACTTGGCTATGAGGGCTCTCTTTTGGTTCCATATGAAGTTTAAGGTGTTTTTTTCCAGTTCTGCGAAGAAGGTCATTGGTAGCTTGATGAGGATAGCATTGAATCTGTAAATTACTTTGGGCAGTATGGCTATTTTCACAACATTGATTCTTCCTAACCATGAACATGGAATGTTTCTCCATCTGTTTGTGTCCTCTCTTATTTCATTGAGCAGTGGCTTGTAGTTCTCCTTGAAGAGGTCCTTTACATTCCTTGTTAGTTGTATTCCTAGGTATTTTATTCTCTTTGTGGAAATTGTGAATTGAAGATCATTCTTGATTTGGCTCTCTTTAAGTCTGTTATTGGTGTATAGGAATGCATGTGGTTTCTGCACATTGATTTTGTATCCTGAGACTTTACTGAAGTTGCTTATCAGTTTCAGGAACTTTTGGGCTGAGACGATAGGGTCTTCTAGATATACAATCATGTTGTCTGCAAATAGAGACAATTTGACTTCCTCCTTTCCTATTTGAATACCCTTTATTTCTTTTTCTTGCCTGATTAATCTCGCTAGAATTTCTAGTTCTATATTGAATAGGAGCGGTGAGAGAGAGCATCCTTGTCTAGTGCCAGATTTCAAGGGGAATGCTTCCAGTTTTTGCCCATTCAGTATGATATTAGCTGTTGGTTTGTCGTAAATACGTTTTATTATTTTGAGATACGTTCCATCAATACCTAGCTCATTGAGGGTTTTTAGCACAAACGGCTGTTGAATTTTGTTAAAGGCCTTCTCTGCATCAACTGAGATAATCATGTGGTTTTTGTCTTTGGTTCTGTTTATGTGCTGAATTACGTTTATAGACTTGCGTATGTTGAACCAGCCTTGCATCCCCGGGATGAAGACTACTTGATCATGGTGGATAAGCTTTTTGATGTGCTGTTGCAACCGGCTTGTCAGTATTTTATTGAAGATTTTTTCATCTATGTTCATCATGGATATTGGCCTGAAGTTTTCTTTTCTTATTGAGTCTCTGCCGGGTTTTGGAATCAAGATGATGTTGGTCTCATAAAATGATTTGGGAAGAATTCCCTCTTTTTGTATTGTTTGGAATAGTTTCAGAAGGAATGGTACCAGTTCCTCTTTGTATGTCTGGTAGAATTCGGCTGTGAACCCATCTGGACCTGGGCATTTTTTCTGTGGTAAGCTCTTAATTGCTGCCTCAACTTCAGATCTTGTTATGGGTCTGTTCAGGGTTTCGGCTTCCTCCTGGTTTAGGCTTGGGAGGAGGCAAGTGTCCAGGAATTTATCCATTTCTTCCAGGTTTATTAGTTTATGTGCATAGAGTTGTTTGTAATAATCTCCGATGATGTTTTGAATTTCTGTGGAATCTGTGGTGATATCCCCTTTATCGTTTTTTATTGCAACAATTTTGTTATTCTCTCTTTTCTTTTTTATTAATCTGGCTAGTGGTCTGTTTATTTTGTTGATCTTCTCAAAAAACCAGCTCCTGGATTTATTGATTTTTTGAAGTGTTTTTGTGTCTCTATCTCCTTCAGTTCTGCTCTGATCTTAGCTATTTCTTGTCTTCTGCTAGACTTTGAGGTTTTTTGATCTTGCTCCTCTAGCTCTTTCAGTTTTGATGATAGGGTGTCAATTTTAGATCTCTCCTTGCTTCTCATGTGGGCACTTATTGCTATATATTTTCCTCTAGAGACTGCTTTAAATGTGTCCCAGAAATTCTGGTATGTTGTGTCTTCATTCTCGTTGGTTTCGAAGAACATTTTTATTTCTGTCTTCATTTCATAGTTTATCCAGTCAACATTCAAGGGCAGGTTGTTAAGTTTCCATGAAGCTATGCGGTTCTGGGTTAGTTTTTGAATTCTGAGTTCTAACTTGATTGCACTGTGGTCTGAGAGACTGTTTGTTATGATTTCCGTTCTTTTACATTTGCTGAGGAGTGATTTACTCCCAATTATGTGGTCAATTTTAGGGTAGGTGTGATGTGGTGCTGAGAAGAATGTATATTCTGTGGATTTGGGGTGGAGAGTTCTGTAAATGTCTATTAGGTTTGCTTGGTCCAGGTCTGAGTTCAAGTCCTGGATATCCTTGTTAATTTTCTGTCTGGTTGATCTGTCTAATATTGACAATGGGGTGTTAAAGTCTCCCACTATAATTGTGTGGGAGTCTAAGTCTCTTTGTAAGTCATTAAGAACTTGCCTTATGTATCTGGGTGCTCCTGTATTGGGTGCGTATATATTTAGGATCCTTAGCTCTTCTTGTTGCATTGATCCTTTTACCATTATGTAATGTCCTTCTTTGTCTCTTTTGATCTTTGTTGCCTTAAAGTCTAATTTATCAGAGATGCGAATTGCAACTCCCGTTATTTTTGCTCTCCATTTGCTTGGTAAATCTTCCTCCATCCCTTTATTTTGAGCTTTTCTGTATCCTTGCATGTGAGATGGGTTTCCTGGATACAGCACACTGACGGGTTTTGGCTTTTTATCTAATTTGCCAGTCTGTGTCTTTTGATTGGGGCATTTAGTCCATTTACACTTAGGGTTAATATTGTTATGTGTGAATTTGATCCTGCCATTTTGATGCTAGCTGGCTGTTTTGCTCTTTAGTTGATGCAGATTCTTGATTGTCTTGATGCTCTTTTTTTCCCATTTATTTATTTCATTGCATTTTAGGTTTTGGGGCACATGTGAAGAACATGCAAAATTGTTGCATAGGTACACACATGGCAGTGTGATTTGCTGCCTTCCTTCCCATCACCTACATCTGGCATTTCTCCCCTTGCTATCTCTCCCCAGCTCCCCACCCCCCACCGTCCCTCCCCTATTTCCCCCCAACTGACCCCAGTGTGTAGTGCTCCCCTCCCTGTGTCCATGTGTTCTCATTGTTCAACACCCGCCTATAAGTCAGAATATGCGGTGTTTGATCTTCTACTCTTCTGTCAGTTTGCTGAGAATGATGGTTTCCAGGTTCATCCATGTCCCTACAAAGGACCCAAACTCATCGTTTTTGATGGCTGCATAATATTCCATGGTGTATATGTGCCACATTTTCCCTATCCAGTCTATCGTCAATGGGCATTTGGGTTGGTTCCAGGTCTTTGCTATTGTAAACAGTACTGCAATGAACACCATTTGGTATGTTTTTGGGGTGGCTGGTACTGGTTGTTCCTTTCTATGTGTAGTGGTTCTTTCAGAAGCTCTTGTAAAGCAGGCCTGGTGGTGATGAAATCTCTGAGTACTTGTTTGTTCACAGAGGATTTTATTTTTCCTTTACTTATGAAGCTTAGTTTGGCTGGATAGGAGATTCTGGGTTGAAAGTTCTTTTCTATAAGGATGTTGAATATTGGCCCCCACTCTCTTCTGGCATGTAGGGTTTCTGCTGAGAGATCTGCTGTGAGTCTGATGGGCTTCCCTTTGTGGGTAACCCGACTTTTCTCTCTGGCTGCCCTTAGCATTTTCTCCTTCATTTCAACCCTGGTGAATCTGACGATTATGTGCCTTGGGGTTGCTCTTCTTAAGGAATATCTTTGTGGTGTTCTCTATATTTCCTGGACATGAATATTTGCCTGCCTTTCTAGGTTGGGGAAGTTTTCCTGGATAATATCCTGAAGTGTATTTTCCAGCTTAGATTCATTCTCTTCATCACATTTAGGTACACCTATCAAACGTAGATTAGGTCTTTTCACATAGTCCCACATTTCTTGGAGACTTTGTTCATTCCTTTTTACCCATTTTTCTCTATTCCTGCCTTCTCATTTTATTTTGTGGAGTTGATATTCGACCTCTGATTTCCTTTCTTCTGATTGGTCAATTCGGCTGTTGAAACTTGTGCATGCTTCCTGAAGTTCTCGTGTTGTGTTTTTCAGCTCCATCAATTCACTTATATTCCTCTCTATGTTGTCCATTCTCTTTAGCATTTCGTCAAATCTTTTTTCAACATTCTTAGTTTCTTTGCATTGGGTTAGAACATGTTCTTTTAGCTCACTGTAGTTTCTTATTACCCACCTTCTGAAGTCTGATTCTGTCATTTCATCACACTCATTCTCCATCCAGCCTTGTTCCCTTGCTGGTGAGGAGTTGTGATCCATTGTAGGAGGAGAGGTGTTCTGGTTTCGGGTGTTTTCATCCTTTTTGCGCTGGTTTCTTCCCATCTTTGTGGATTGTCTTTGTAATTGCTGACTTTCAGATTGGGTCTCTCGGTGAACTTCCAGTTTGTGGATGATGAAGTTATTTCTGTTTCTTAGTTTTTCTTCTAACAGTCTGGCCCCTCTGCTGTAGGACTGCTGAGGTCCAGTCCAGGCCCTGCTTGCCTGGGGATCACCTGCAGCAGCTGCAGAACAGTAAGGGTTGCTACCAGTTTCTTCTTCTGCTATGTTTGTCCCAGAAGGATACCCACCAGATGTCAGTCTGAGCTCTCCTTTATGAGGTGACTCTTTGGATATATGGGGGTCAAGAAGCTCCTTGAGGAGACAGTCTGTCCTTTATAGGAGCTCAAATGGTGAGCTGTGAGCTCTGTTGTTCATTCAGAGCTGCTGGGTAGGTACGTTTAAGTCTGCTGCAGCAGAACTCATAAACCCCTTTTGTTATTTTTTATTTTTCCCAGGTGCTTTGTCCTGGGGAGTTAGGGCTTTACTTATGAATTTCTGTTGTGCCACTGTCTTTTTTCAGGGCTGCCCTCCCCAGCAAGGAGGAAGCCTAGTCACTGTCTGCCTGCAGAAGTTTTGCTAAGCTGCTGTGGGCTCCGCCCAGCTGCCATGTGAACTTCCCTCCCATCCTGTTTATACGAGTGTAGTTAGAGCTGCCTCTGCAATGGCAGCCCTCCTCTATAATGGTGGACTCTCTCTGTAATGGCAGGTTGCCTCAGCAATGGCAAACTACCTTAATATTGGTTGACTGCCTCGGTAATTCCAGATGCCCCTCCCCCACAGAGCTGGACCATCATGGGTTCAGCTGTGCTTGCTGTCAAAATCTCAATCCAGAGTGTTTCCTATTGCTGTTCTTTTGTAGGGGTGGGACCAGCCAAGCCTGATCACCTGACTGCCTGCCTTAGAGCCCTTTTTTTTCAGTTGAACAGTTGACTCTGTCTACCAGGTGTTCCAGTTGCCTGTTGAAAAGGTGCTAAGATCTGTGTGATTTCCCATGCAGCGACCCACTTCACCTGCACCGGCTGAAACAGCGGCGCTGAGATTCATGGCGCTTTTTTGCACAGGAATCTCCTGGCCTGGCTCCCTGTTTCAGTCCCCTTTTTAATCAGTTGAATGGGTGCCTCTCTCTGCCAGGAGCTCCAATTACCAGCTAAATTGGTGCCCAGATCAGTGTATTTTGTACAGAGAACTGCCAGCAAAACAGCCACGCTGGCAAAAACAGCCACACTGGCCAAACACCCACGTCAGCCAAACCAGCCGTGCTGGCCACCCATGGGGTTCCTCCGCCTGGGAATCTCCTGGTCTGTGGGCAATGAAAATCAATCTGGAAATGTGGCATCTAGTCACCCTCCGCACTTTCACTGGGAGCTACAATCCTGAGGTGCTCCAAATCAGCCATCTTGGATCTCTCCCCATTTATCACTTTTTATTGTGTCTATTTGATTCTTCTCTTTTTGTTTCTACTTTGTTGGTCATTTCCAGAAACCAGTTCCTGGATTCATTGATTTTTGAAGGTTTGTTTTTTCCTCTATCTCCTTTAGTTCCATTCTGATAGTTATTTCTTGTTTTCTGCTAGCTTTTAAATTTGTTTTTCCTTGCTTCTGTGGTTTTTTCAATTATGATGTTAGGGTGTCAATTTTAGATCTTTCCTGATTTCTCTTGTAGGCATTTAGTGCTATAAATTTCCCTCTACACACTGCTTTAAAAGTGTCCCAGAGATTCTGGTATATTGTGTCTTTGTTCTTATTGGTTTCAGAGAACATCTTTATTTCTGCCTTAATTTTTTCAATTTCCATATAGTTGTGCAGTTTTGAGTGAGTTTCTTAATCTTAAGTTGTAATTTAATTTCACTGTGGTTTGAGGGACTGTTATAATTTCCATTCTTTTGCATTTGTTGAGGATTGTTTTTCTTTCAATTACATCGTCAATTTCAGAATAAGTGTGATGTGCTGCTGAGAAGAATGTATATTCTGTTGATTTGGGATGGAGAGTTCTGAAGATGTCTGTTAGGTACACTTGGTTCAGAGCTGAGTTCAAGTCCTGGATACCCTTTTTAATTTTCTGTCTCATTGATCTATCTAATGTTGACAGTGGGGTGTTAAAGTCTCCCGCTATTATTTTGTGGGAGCCTAAATCTCTTTGTATTTCTCAAAGAACTTGCTTTATGAATCTGTGTGCTCCTGTATTGGATGCATATATATTTAGGATAGTTATTTCTTGTTGCATTGATCCTTGTATTATTATGTAAAGACCTTTGTCTTTTTTGGTATTTGTTGGTTTAAAGTCTATTTTTTGAGTGACTAGGGTTGCAACCCCTGTGGGTTTTTTTTTTTTTTTTCTTTCCATTTGTTTGGTAAATATTCCTCCATTCCTTTATTTTATGTGTGTTTTTGCACTAGATGGATCTCCAGATTACAGCACACCAATGGGTCTTGGCTCTTCATTTAATTTGCCAGTCTGTGCTTTTTAACTGGCCATTTACATTTAAGAGTAATATAACAATGTATGAATTTGATCCTGTTATTATGATGCTAACTGGTTACTGTGCTCACTAGTTGATCCAGTTTCTTCATATCATCAATGGCCTTTACAATTTGGTATGTTTTTGCAATGGCTGGTATCAGTTGTTCCTTCCCATGTTTAGTGCTTCCTGCAGGAGCTCTTGTAAGACAGGCCTGGCGGTGACAAAGCCTCTCAGCATTTGGTTGTATGTAAAGGATTTTATTTCTCTTTGTGAAGCTTAGTTTGACTGGATATTAAATTCTGGGTTGAAAATTCTTTTAAGAATGTTGACTATTGGCCCGTACCCTGTTCTGGTTGGTAGGGTTTCTGCAAAGATATCTGCTGTTAGTCTTATAAGTTTCCTTTTGTGGGTGACACGATGTTTCTCTCTTGCTGCACTTAGCATTTTTTTTCTTCATTTCAACCTTGGTGAATCTGATAATTATGTGTCTTGGGGTTGCTCTTCTCGAGGAGTATCTTTGTGGTGTCCTCTGTGTTTCCTGAATGTGAATATTGGGCTGTCTTGCTAGGTTGGGGGAGTTCTCCTGGATAAGATCCTGAAGACAGTTTTCAAACTTGGTTCCATTCTCCCCATCACTATCAGGTGCACCAATCAAATGTAGATTTAGTCTTTTCACATAGTCCCATATTCCTTGGAGGTTTTGTTTTATTTCCCTTTTTCTACAATCCTTTCTTGGAGGCTTTCTTTTCATTTTTCTCTAATCTTGTTTTCTCACTTCATTTCATTGAGTTGATCTTCAACCTCTGATATCCATTCTTATGCTTGATCGATTTGGCTATTGATACTTGTGTGTGCTTCATGAATTTCTCGTGCTGCGTTTTACAGCTCTACCGGGTCATTTATGTACTTCTCTAAACTGGTTATTCTAGTTAGTAATTCTTCCAGCCTTTTTTCAAGATTATTAGCATTTTTGTATTTGCTCCTGTATCTTGCAAGAGTTGTTATTACCCACTTTCTAAAGTCTACTTCTGTCAGTCTTCAAATTCATTATCCATCCAGTTTTGTTCCCTTTCTGGTGAAAAGTTGTGATGTTTTGGGGGAGAAGAGGCGTTTTAGTTTTTGGAATTTTCAGCCTTTTTGCTCTGGTTTCTCCCCATCATTGTGGGAGACTTTGACGTTGGTGACCTTTGGATGGGTTCTCTGAGTGGACATGCTTTTTGTTGATGTTTATATTGTTCCTTTCTGTTAGTTTTCTTTCTAACAGTCAGGACCCTCTGTTCCAGGTCTGCTGGAGGTCTACTCTAGATCCCATTTACTTTGGTATCATGAGCAGAGACTGTAGAACAGCAAAAATTGTTGCCTGCTCCTTCCTCTGGAAGATTTGTCCCAGAGGTGCACCCACCAGATGCCAGTCAGAGATCGTTATGAGCTGTCTGTCAGCCACCACTGGGAGGTGTTTCCAAGTCAGGATACACAAGGTTCAGGGGTCCACTTGAGGAGGCAGTCTGTTCCTTATCAGAGCTTGAACAGTGTTCTGAGAGATCTGCTGCTCACTTCAGAGCTGTCAAACAGAGATGTTTAAATCTGCTGAAGCTACGTCCACAGTTGCCCCTTCCACCAGGTGGTCTTTCCCCAGGAGATGGTATTATTTATAAGTTCCTGACTAGGGCTGCTGTCTTTTTCAGAGATGATGAATCTAGACAGGTGGTCTGGCCGCAGAAGCCTTGCTGAGATGCAGTGGGACCCACCCAGTTTGAACTTCCTGGAAGCTTTGGTTACACTGTGAGGGAAAAAAAATGCCTACTCAAGCCTCAGCACTGATGGATGCCCCTACCTTCACCAAGCTCAATCATCCCAGATTGACCTGATACTGCTGTGCTGGTAGATGGAATTTCAAGACAGTGGACCTTAGCTTGCTGTGCTCTGTGACAGTGGGATCTGCCGAGCCAGATCACTTGGCTCCCTTTCTTCAGCCCTCCTTCCAGGGGAGTGAAGGGTTCTGTCTCACAGGCATTCCAGGTGTGCCTGGGTGTGGGAAAAAAAAAAAAAAAAAAAAGCTCCTGCTGTTAGCTCCATGTCTGCCCAAATGGCTCCTTAGTTTTTTGCTTGAAACCCAGGGCCCTGATAGCGTAGTCACTGGAGGGAATCTCCTAATATGCTGGTTGTGAAGACCATGGGAAAACCATAGTATCTGGACTGGAATGCGCCATTCTTCCTGGTACCATCTCTCATGGCTTCTCTAGCTTGGGGAGAGAAATTCTTGTACCCCTTGTGCTTCCTGGGGGAGATATTTCCCCACTTTACTTTGGCTTGCCCTTTGTGGGCTGCATCCACTCTCCAACCAGTCCCAAAGAGATGAACTGGGTACCTCATTTGGAAATGCAGAAATCACCCCCCTTCTCCACTGATCTTACTGGGAACTGCAAACCAGACCTGCCATCCTGAAACATGAGAATTTCCTATAGATTTTTTTTTAAAAGAAAAAGGGAAAAATGTGAAAGGAAAATAAATCTTGGGGACCCAAAATTATTGAGCTAAAAAGTCAAGCTGGAAACTGGTTAGGGCAAACCTGCCTTCCATCCTATTCGAGTTATCCCTGTGTCGAGATAAATTCATATCTGATTGCCTGATTTGGAAAGACCAATCAGAAAAATGCATGCAACCATTTCTCTCTTGTCTACCTGGAAGCCTCCTCTCCACTTCAAGTTTTCCCACCTTCACCTCGAGTTATCCCATCGTTTCAGACTAAACCAATGTAAATCTTACACGTATATTTAATTATGCCTTATGTCTCCCCAAAATGTATAAAATCAAGCTGTGCCCTTGCCATCTTGGCCACAAGTAATTTGGACCTCCTGGGGCTGTGTCACATGTGTGCATACTCAACCTTGGCAAAGTAAACTTTGTAAATTAACTGAGACCTGTCTCAGATTTTGGGGATTCACAAACTATACTTCATGGTTATAGTAACCAAAACATCACGGTTCTGACACAAAAAATCATTACACAAAACCAATGGAACAGGTTAGGGAAGCTTGTAGGCTGCGCTCTTACAACCATCTGATCTTTGACAAAGTCTATAATTAGAAGCAATGTGGAATGGATTCCTATTCAATGAATGGTACTAGGAAAACTGGTTAGCTATATCAGAAAATTGAAATTGTACAACTTCCTTCTAACAAATTAAAAAAATCAACTTAAGATGGATTAAAGACCTAAATGTAAAACTTAAAGCTAAAAAAACTGTAGAGAAAAGCCCAGAATATAGTATTCTGGACATAGGCCATAACAAAGCTTTTATGATCAAATATCCCATGTTCCAACTTATTTCTGGGATCTAAAAATCAAAACAATTAAATTCATGGACAGACACGGTGGAAGGATGATAACCAGAGGCTGGGAAGGGTAGTGAGAGAGTGAGTGGCATGTGGCAATTATTAGTGGATAAAGAAAAATAGAAATAATAAAATCCTGGTGACCATAGTCAATAATAACTTAATAAATATATTTGAAAATAACATAAAGAGTGTCATTGGAATGTGTGTAACTTAAAGAATGATTGGGGGATGGATACTCCATTCCCTATGATGTGCTTTTTTCATATTGCATGCCTATGTATCAAAACATGTCATGTATGCCATAAATACTATGTACCCACAAAATTAAAAATAAAATATAAAAAATAACCATCTTTCTGTGTAGTAAACAGAGTTCCAAATCCAAAGCTAGAGATCCCCATGAAACAACATACACTCTTTTGACTTGAAGAATTTTCTCTTTGCTCTATGCATAGGTATTTGTAGAAGTTGACATTCTGGAACATTGACTTCCAACACAGCAAGAGGGATAGTCACA
Organism: Sapajus apella; assembly: GCF_009761245.1. Classification (NCBI taxonomy): domain Eukaryota; kingdom Metazoa; phylum Chordata; class Mammalia; order Primates; family Cebidae; genus Sapajus; species Sapajus apella. The sequence goes on from NW_022437254.1 coordinate 22,644, forward strand.
CATATAAAATACAAGGACAGAGCAGGACTCACCAGTGCATTCTGTTGAAGAAGTGAGCAAGCCAAATTAAAATTATTTTTTAAACATTGATTTTAGCTACTGAAACATCTATAGAACATTATCAGAGTTTCTGTAGGACCTATGATTTAGTATGTGAACTTGAATGTGATTGTGATCATTATGCAGTAATTGCTATAAAAACCCAGGTTGGTGTTGGCCACATAGGACTACAACATTCAGATGGGGAGAATTAGAGTGTTTCTGACAAGTTCCTTTAAAGGTGGCAGTAAACTTAGTGCCTTTCAGTGTTCTCCTTTTTGCCATAGACTCACAGACAGCGAGAGACACCTGACACCTCCACATCACTTCCTTCACTTCCTTAGCAGCCAAGATCAGCATATCACCCAGAATGAATTCTGGCTGTGGGAGAATATGGCATACACAGAGAGATGTTTGGCATTTGGTAATACCTAGGTGAGAGCTTTCTAAGCTCTTACGAAGTATATGATGCATAAGGTCCATTTCTAAATACTAGAAACATCATGCTGTGAAAGCACTGAATATTTATAGTTAAGATAATGCCACGCAGAAAAACATGTGGCAATGTAATCACCCGTTTTTACTTTTTCAATGGTCTTGCACATAGCGTTTACTGTACTGCAGAAGTCCAGTATCAGTAGTGTATGTTTCCCCATTGTGTCATCAGCCCAATACAAAGTACTGTCAAAATTATACCTGGAGGTGCTAAAAGGAAAATAATCTGAGGAAACATACATTTTCAGTCTCAAATTCCAAAGATTGGTCACCAAAAAGTGTGTTTTTGTCTATCTTGGCTGTCACCTTTAGTACACTGTAGTGGTCTGAGGTGTGAGGATTGAACACTGCAGAGTTCTGGTTGCCCTTGTGAGGTTTGCTATCGTAAACTTTGTCAAAGGAAGTATGCTGCTTGCAGAAATGAATACTGTTCCCTGACAATCAATATAGAATCCTGGGTCATACTTCTCTTTACATTTAATAATAGCTTCTGCTAAATTTGTGATGCTCTGTGGGATTGTATCTCTTATATCTAACATCTGAAATGTGATACAAGGCACTTTCATCAAAAAGGCTCTAGTCACACCAGAGATGACAAATCCTGGATAGATGTATTCCACGTATCTTACTCTTCTGTAAGTGAGAGCTGTCACAGAATAATCATTTTGGTCTTCAAGGCCAAAAGAAGCAGAAAAATTCCTCGTGGCACTTTGTTATTAAAATTTTCCTGGGATCTCTTTAGCTTTTGAATTCTCCACAAGAAAACATGATAAAAGTACTTAATTTTATTTTTATCACCTACTCTCATCTCAGAATATTGACTTGTTTTCATTTCTGAAACCCCATATGCTTAAAGTAATAAGGCAAATACTTAGCTATTTCAAATATGTTGCCTAAAACTATTTGTGTGGAGGCAGTTCATCAGGTTTTCAAAGCACCTGAATTGTGACATTTGTTTCCATGTTTTCTAGAAGCAAGTTATTATATTATGTTTACATGAACACAGTCTGTTCTAGTCTTCATAGTATGGAACCATATTTGTCTGTAAAGGACTCACACACTTTACATTCCACAGTGGTTTTCTGTAGATGACCTTTACATATGTATCCACTCCCACTCTCCAGATTTTTGCCAATCTTTGGTGGAAAAGAGCTTTTTCTTTTATCTTTCTGGCTCAGGTGGCCATGACAAATGCCATTTGCAAGAAGCAGTCTAACAGCATTGGATAGATATAATATCCATGCACTACTCTCCAGATAGCTTCATTGAGTGCTTGTTGTTACGCCAACCTTTAGCTCATCACAGAATGAAAAAAATGGCTTCTGCTTGAAAATAAAAAAAAATAAAATCCAACATGAAAGAAGCATCCAAAAAGTTCATCACTGTTTAAAATCAATTTACACTTACTAACAACTCTAAAAAGCATCTTCTTTCTGTAACTTAAGAATTTAGTAGACAGCAACCAACCATATGAAAATTCTTTCAAGGCACCCTGCGGTGCTTATGGAATCACACCTTTCTATCTTAACAGAATAATTTTGAATCATGTATTAAGCCTAACATGACTTGGCAAACTATAAATCTTCATTTGTATACTCTTCATTGTCATCTTGTAAAAGGACATACTACCCGATTTTGCTGGCAAAAAGTGGGAACATTTACATTTTCATCATACTTAATTTACAGAAGTTTTCATTTTCTTTGTTCACCCAGTGGCAAAATTTCATGACTCTAAAGCACTTAGACTCTCATGATATCATTTTTGTAGAGAAATAACACAAAACAATAAGATTTTTTATATCAGCTAGCAGGGAGTTTGTAATTTATGTATCAAAACAACCATTTAATTTGTTCTAAGATATCTGCTGCAATGCTTTCCTAAAAACATTAGATTTGCCTTTTTATGATGTGCTAGTACATGAACCCAGGAAAATGAAGTTTGAGACCTCATTTAACATGGGCTTATATTACTTTTCTGGCCATTGAGATAATAAAAACGCCATCAAAACTATAAGTTAAACTGCATTGACTGAATTTTTAAAATAACAATGAAACAAAAAAGTTACAATTTAATTGTTTTTGTTAAGAAAATGTTTTGTAATTGTCAATATTTTCAAGAGGCAGGGTCATGCTGTTGCCCAGGCTGCAGTAATAGGGTGCAGTGGCTGTTCACTGGCACCATAATTTCACAGTACATCCTTGAACTCCTGGGCTTAAGTAATCTTTCTGCCTCAGCCTCTGGAGTAGCTGGGGCTACAGTTGTGCATTACTGCACCTGGCTTTTGTGATTTTCTCCTAGTGAAAAATAGTCAAACCCTAGATAAGTTTCTTAATAAATCAAGCATAGTTGAACTATTTTTTTCCTTACCAACTCTGTAATTGATACACCTTGTCATTACTGGATTCACTTTGCGATCCCCAGAAATAGGCTCTTACTATGAGTGAAATCACACAAAGGTGTTACCCGGGTGATCCTTAGTTGTCTTTGTGGAAGAAAGAATTTACACAAAAGACCAATTTGTTAATAAAGAAAAGTTTTATTGGGAAAATACAAATACACTTTAAGAGAGGAGGGAGCTGACCCTGCTGGAAACATCCCCATGACATTCTGCATTGTTATCTTCTATTGCCTCAGTTATCTCTTTGCCCAGTTCTCACCAAAGTTTGGGGGATCCTCCCTTTCTGTGGTTAATGCATGGGAAACAATCAATACGAATCCTACCTAATGGTGGCACTGCATATTACCACCACCCCAGGAAGGTATAGCAGTCAATTTTCTATTCATTGTGCCTGCTCAGATCTCAGAAACTCCTCTTTGCCTTTTTTCCTTATCATGATCTAGTTAACAACATTCTGACAGTTCTAAGATGGAGTACTGAACATCCAAAGAGGTGTTCTGGGGGTTCTTTCCAGCATGGGTACCTCCCCTTGTGCCTGCTCATATCTGTCTACTCTTACTTTTCTCCCTCAAGTGGTTGGGACCCAGAAATCTTTTGGGAGATGGGGCAGAGGTCATTCTCTGTAGCTACTTCCTGCTAAAAAGGGGCATCGAGGGTCTTCAGGGTCCTTCCTGCTTGCATGCTGTCATGGTGAGGAGGTTTCGATGATTGTTGTCTCTTAGAAGATTTCACTTGTGCTGTTCAGAGGAGGTACATAGGGACTTGGCTGTCCTGGAGGGAAAGAAAGAGGCTGATGTCCCCATCACAAGACCATTTGAAGTCTGATGTTTGTAGGTGGGAGGAAATAAACTGAGAAGATTCAGAGAGCAAGGCTCAAAAAGGAGAAGGAAGATAGAGGTCAGGAGTCGCAGGAAAGGGAGGAGCTCTGAGAATGAAGACCAGGTGACACCCTGGCAGAGCCAACTCTTAATATCCCTTTACCAAAGATGAGAGGCCTGGTCTATAAGATCTCTAATATACTCCTGGACCTGTTCTGATCTGTTAACAGAAAAATACAAGAATTATGTAAGAAATCTGAAAACTAAAGAAAAGAGATACCATAACTAACCTTTGACAAGTAGTTCTCCATTCTGATATTTGAAGACAACGAGCTTGACATAGGAATCCTTAAGTCTTCTCTTGGATTATGTATTCTGTTGAGACCTAAACTGTCATTCAACTTTCCATTGCAAGGTGATTCTAGGACTGGCATCATAGTATATGTGGTCAATAAACATCTGGTCTGTTCCTTCACCAGAAGTTTGGTAGTAAAATCTGCTAGAATTTCCTTCTGTAAGACTGCAAAAGATAAATGCTGAGTGTTTTTTTTCCCCAAATGATGTCTAAATAATGTGTGTGCTGTTTAAAAAGTCACCATGAATGAATGAAATATACCACAAATGATGTGTTCCTTTTCCAAATCCATCTGCTCTGAGCTCCAGCTGACTTGGTGCTCCAATCACTCTGAGCTCCATTTTGCTCTGAGCGTCATCTGCTCGGAGCTCCATCTTACTCTAAGCATCATCTTTTCTGAGCTCCATATGCTCCAAGCTCCAGCTTGCTCGGAGCTCCAATCACTCTGAGCACCATCTTGCTCTGAGTATGATCTACTCCGAATTCCAACGGCTCAGAGCAATGTTTGAAGTGCCAGTCATTCTGAGCTCAATCTTGCTGTGAACATCATCTTTTCTGAGCTCCATCTTACACCGAGCAACATCTGCTGCAACCTCCATCTTGCTTGTAGGTCCTTCTTGCTTCAAGCTCTGCTTATTACAAGCTCCACGTACTCCAAGTTCCATCTTGCTCAGAGCTCCAATCACTCCAAGCACTATCTTTCTCTGAACACCATCTGCATAGACATTTATCTTACTCAGAGTTTCATCTAGTCAGAGATCCATTTACTCTGAGCTCCATCTTGCTGGGAGTTCTAATCACTCTATGCTCCATTATGCTGGGAGCTCCAATCACTCCCAGCTCCATTTTACTCTGAGCAACATGTGCTCTGAGCTCCACCTTGCTTGGAGCTATAATCACTATGGGCTCCATTTTGCTCTGAGCTCCAAAACCTAGCAACATCTCCTCCAAACTCCATCTTGCTTAGAGCTCATTTTTGCTCAGAGCTCTATCTACGCCAAGCTGCATCTTGCTCAGAGCTCCAATTGTTCAGAGCGCTAATCACTCCGAGCTGCCTCTTACTCTAGTCACTGTCTACTCTGAGGTCCATCTTACACCAGCAACATCTGTTCCAAGCTCCATCTTGCTTGGAGCACCTTGTTGCTCAGAGGTCTATCTCATCTGAGCTCCATCTGGTTTGAAACAATTACTTCAAGCTCCATCTTGCTCTGAGCACCATCTGGTTGAAGCTCCTTCTGCTCTGAGTCATCTTGCTTAGAGCTCCCATTACTCTGAGCTCCATTTTGCTCTGAGCACCATCTGCTCAGAGTTTCATCTACTTGAAGTTGCATTGGCTTCATGCTCCATCTTTCTCATAACTCCAATCACCATCTTGCTCTGAGCACCCTCTACTCAGAGCTCCATCTTCTCCTAGGTCCACCTTGCTGAGATTTACAGTCACTTCCAGCTCCATTTTGCTCTAAGCACCATCTATCTACCCAAAGTTCTACCTTACTACTGTGAGCAGCATGTTCTTTGAGCTCCATCTTGTTCTGAGCACCGTCTGCCCTGAGCTCCATCTTACACCAAGCAACATCTGATCCAAGTTCCATTTTGCTTGGAGCTCCTTTTTGTTCAGAGCTCTGTCTGCTCTGAGCTCCATTTTTCTCGTAAATCTGATCACTCTGGGCTCCATCTAAAACCAAGCAATGTTTATTCCAAGCTGCATCTTGCTTAGAGCTCCTTCTTTCTCAGAGATCCATCTTGCTCAGAGTTCCAATGGCTCAGAGCAATGTTCACAGTTCCAATCATTCCAAGCTCCACCTTGCTCTGAGCTCCATCTTACACCAGGAAGCAGCTTCTGCAAGCTCCATCTTACTTGGAGGTACTTCTTGCTCAAAGCTCTACCTCCTCCTAGCTCCATCTTGCTCAGAGCTCCAATCACTCTGAGCTCTATCTTGCTTTAAGCACCATCTACACAGAGCTTAATTTTTCTCGGAGTTCTGATCATTCTGAGGTTCATCTTGCTCTGAGCACCATCTACTTGGAGCTCCAGATTGCTCTGATTACCATCTGCTTAGAAGCAATTTCTGTGAGCTTCATTTGTTCTGAGCTCTAATCACTCTAAGTTCCATCTTGCTGTGAGTACTATATGCTCAGAGCTCTTTTGCTCTGAGCACCATCTACTCTGAGCTTCATCTTGCTCAGAGTTCCATCTACTCTGAGTTCCATCTTGTTCTGGGCATGATTTGCTCAGAGCTCCATCTTGCTCTCAGCACCATCTGCTCTAACCCCATCTGCTCAGAGTTCGACTTGTTCTATGCTCCATCTTGCTCAGAGCTCCAATTACTCTGGAGTTCCATCTTGCACTGAGCACCATCCGCTTAAAGCTCCATTGCACTGTGAACAACATATTCTCTGAGCTCCATCTTGCTCTGAGCACCATCTGCTTGGAGCTCCACCTTGCTAAGAACTCCAACCACTTCTAGCTCCATTTTGCTCTGAGCACCATCTACTCAAGAATTCCATCTTGCTCTAAGCACCATCTGCTCAGAGCTCCATTTCACTGTGAACAACATCTTATCCCAGATCCATCTTGCTCTAGGTGTCATTTGCTTGGAACTCCTTCTTACTCTGAACATCTGTTCCAAGTTCCATGTTGCTCAAAGCTCCCTCAGCTCCAAGGTCCATCTTGCTTGGAGCTCTAATCACTCTGCGCTCCATCCTGCTGTAAGAACTATCTGCTCTGAGCTCCACTTAAAACCAAGCAACATCTGCACCAAGCTCCACCTTGCTTATAGTTCCTTATTGTGCTCCATCTGCTCCATCTACTCTGAGCACCATCTTGCTCAGAGCTCCATCTTGCTCTGCACTGCAACACAGAGGAACATCAGCTCCAAGTTCAACCTTGCATCGAACTGCTTCTTTTCTGAGCTTAATCTGCTCCAAGCTCCAACTTGCTAAGTGCTCCAATCACTCTGAGCTCCTATCACTCCAAGTCCCATCTATCTAGCTCCATCTTACACAGAGGAACATCAGCTCCAAGCTCCATCTTGCTTGGAGCTCTTTTGTGTCTGAGCTTAATCTGCTCAGAGCTTAAGCTGTTAAGAGCTCCATCTGCTCTGAGCTCCATCTTGCTTAGAGCTCCATCTGCTCTGAGCTCTGTCTTGCTCTCAGCCCCTATCACTCCAAGCTCCATTTTGCTCTGAGAACCATCTGCTCTGAGCTCCACCTTGCTCAGAGGTCCAATCACTCTGAGCTCCTTCTTGGTCTGAGCTGAATCTTCTCTGAGCTCCTTTCACTCCAAGCTCCATCTAGCTCTAAGTTCCATCTTACATAGAGGAACATCAGCTCCACGTTCCATCTTGCTTAGAGCTCCTTCTTTTCTGAGCTTAATCTGCTCAGAGCTCCATCTGCTCTGAGCTCTATCTTGCTCAGAGCTCCAATTGCTCTGAGCTCCATCTTGCTCAGAGCTCCATCTGCTCCTAACTCCATCATGCTCCAAGCTCCATCTGCTCCAAGTTCCATCTTGCTCAGTGCTCCAATCACTCTGAGCTCCATCTTGCTCTGAGCACCGTCTGCTCTGAGCTCCTTTCACTCCAAGCTCCATCTAGCTCTCACACAGGGGAACATCAGCTCCAAGCTCCATTTTGCTTAGAGCTCCTTCTTGTCTCAGCTCAATCTGCTCAGAGCTCCATCTGCTCTGAGCTCCATCTTGCTCAGTGCTCTAATCACTCTGAGCTCCATCTTGCTGAGTACCATCTGCTCTGATCTCCTTTCACTCCAAGCTCCATCTAGCTCTTAGCTCCATCTTACACAGAGGAACATCAGCTCCAAGCTCCATCTTGCTCAGAGCTCCATCTGCTCTGAGCTTTATCTTGCTCAGAGCTCCATCTGCTCTGAACTCCATCTTGCTCCGAGCTCCATCTGCTCTGAGCTCCATCTTGCTCTGAGCTCCATCTTGCTCTGAGCTCCATCTGCTCCGAGCTCCATATGCTCTAAACTTTATCTTGCTCCGAGCTCCATCTTGCTCTGAGCTCCATCTTGCTCTGAGCTCCAACTGCTCCGAGCTCCATCTTGCTCTGAGCTCTTTTTCAGAGCTCCATAAGCTCCAAGCTCCATTTTACTCAGAGTTCCAATCACTCCAAGCTCCATCTTGCTCTGGGCACCATCTGCTCTGAGCTCCATCTACTCAGAGCTCCAACCACCCCAAACTCCATCTTGCTCTGAGCACCATTTTCTCTGAGTTCCGGCTTGCTCAGAACTCCAATCACTCCAAACTCCATCTTGCTCTGATCACCATCTGCTCTGAGCTCCATTTTGCTCTGAGACCATATGCTTGGAGATCCAACTTATACTCTGTGAAACATCTGCTCCGAGATTCACATTGCTCTGAGCTCCATCACACCTAGAGCTCCATCTGCTCCAAGCTCCATCATGCTTAGAGCTCCATTTTGCTCAGAGGCCCATCCTGCTCTGAGCATAATCTGCTCCATATATGTTTTTTGCAGCACAATTCATAATAGGAAAGACATGGAACCAACTCATATGCTCATCAGTGGTAGACTGGATAAAGAAAATGTGCTACATATACGCCATGAAATACTATGCAGCCATAAAAGGGTATGAGATCATGTCCTCTGCAGGGACATGGATGAAGCTGAAAGTCATCATCCTCAGCAAACTAACACAGAAAATAGAAAACGAAACATTGCATGTCCTCACTCAAAAGTGGGAGCTGAACAATGAGATCACATTTTAATACTATTATATCCTCTCTAGGTGGTCTGTTTCTTGTAACAAAAGATATTTATACTTTGTAATTTTTTTCTCTCTAAAGAATTGTGGATTCTTCTGCTGTCTGTGTCAGCTTAGGGTTCAGGTTAAATACCCCACCTTGTAATCATCCACTCCATGTCCACATGTGACTGGTCTCTTCTGTGGTAACATTTGTTCACAGACTCTTACCATCTATGGGTCATCTGAGGGGAGGTGGCCTCACATGGTACTGTACCATGCAAATGACCAACTGAAAAAATTACTGAAAAAATGTGTGTGTCTGGTTATTTCAAAAAATAAACAGTAGTCAGTTGAAGGTGATAAAATTTTAGTAATGTCAGTGATATCTTAGATGACCAAAAATAATCCTGTGGGCCCCAAGAACATATTACAAGATGGACTATGCAAGCAAAAACCTCACCCATCAGACAACGGTAAATGATGCTGTAGCTCAAATGTTAATTGTCCTCTCTTGATGTGTGAAAGCACACAACCAGCAGGAGGCACAAACATCTGGGAGACAAAGGCAGAGTGGGTGTTTCATGCAGACAGTTTCAGTGCATGAAGGTGAAGTCGTGTGGGGATGGATGGCAGTGACAGCTACAATGTGAACTGACTGAATGCCACTTACCCATCAACTCCAAAACAGGTCAAACAGGCCAGGCGTGGTGGCTCACACCTGTCATCTCAGCACTTTAGGAGGCTGAGGTGGGCAGATTGCTTGAGTCCAGGAGTTCAAGCCCAGCCTGGGCAACATGGTGAACTTCGTCTCCACATAAAATACAAACAATTAGTTGGGTGTGGAGGTGCACAACTTGAGCCTGGGAGGCGGAGCCTGCAGTGAGCCAAGATCGTGCTGCTGCAGTGAGCCAAGATTGCGCTGCTGCACTCCAGCCTGGTCAACAAGCTCTGAGACCCTGTCTACAAAAATTAAAATAAACAAAACAAGGCCAGGTGTGGTGGCTTATGTCTGTAATCCCAGCGCTTTGGGAGGCAGAGGCAGGCGGATCATGAGATCAGGAGTTCGAGACCAGCCTGGCCAACATGGTAAAACTCCAACTCTATTAAAAAATACAAAAAGTAGCTGGCTGTGGTGGTGGGCACCTGTAATCCCAGCTACTTGGGAGGCTGAGACAGGAGAATCACTTGAACCCAGGAGGTGGAGGTTGCAGTGAGCCGAGACCATGCCACTGCACTACAGCCTGGGCGACAGGATGACACCGTTTTTTTTTTGTTTTGTTTTGGTTTTTTGTTTTTGTTTTTGTTTTTTTAAAGTTAAAATTGCCGGGTGTTGTGGCTCATCCCTGTAATCCTGGCACTTTGGGAGGCTAAGGTAGGCGGATGGCTTGAGTCCAAGAGTTGAGACCAGCCTGGGCAATATCGTGGGTCTCTACAATTAAAAAAAATACAAAAAATCAGCCAGACGTGGTAGTGCATGCCTGTAGTCCCAGCTACTAGGGAGGCTGAGGTGAAAGCGTCACTTGAGCCCAGGAGGCAGAGGCTGCAGTGAGCCATGATTGCACCACTGCATTCCAGCCTGGACATTGGAGTGAGATCCTCTCTCAAAAACGAGAACAAAATAATTGGTCAATTTTATGTGACATATATTTACCACAATAAATAATAGAAAACAAAACCTCAGCCAATTGGATGATAATTTAGACACCATCTTTTGGAGGGGCCAGGGTACCCCTAGTAAAGAATCAAAGCCAGAGTCCACGGAGCAGGGAGGCTGCAGGAGGCTGGAACTTAGCAAAAGACACCGGAGGGAAAACTGCATTTTCCAAATTAAGTGGAAAACCTTCTGGGTTTTTTTCCAAGCCTTCATCACTTCTGCCTAGACACCATGAAGGAACACAGCTCTGATGAGACTCTAAGGCAATGTGCGCCCAGGAGCTCTCTCAGCATGGGAGCCACATCCATCAATTAACACGTCCCTTTCCCAAAGAACTCCATGTGACAGTCATCTACTCCAAGCAAGATGAAAGGAATCCATTTCCCCCATCTGCACCACCACAGAAGTGATGATCACAGCTGCCCAGGAGAGGAGCTACAGAGAGTCGGGCATGGCTCCGAATTTCAGTTCGGCCGAGATTTGCCATCAGGCAAGGACACAGATCTCACAAGACCTCACAGTACAGCTTAAATAGAAGCTGCTGCTGCAGGAAGGACCTGGTGGAAGGGGGCGTCCAGCCTGTCCAGGCAGCACCAGCCTTCAGATGGGGAGCAGGACAGTGAAACTGATGACGGACACAGCAACTCATCTGAAAGTCTCTCCAGGTGAGCCTCTCTCTGCCTCAAGAAAATACCAAGATTTCACCATAATAACACAAGCTCCCACACCAAGCCTCGGCTGAGAAAGAGGCCATGTGGCTTTGTAGTTTTTTTCTTTTTTTTTTTTTGAGCAGAGTCTCACTCTGTTGCCCAGGCTGGAGTGCAATGGTGAGATCATGGCTCACTGCAACCTTCACCTCCCAGGTTCAAGTGATTCTCCTGCCTCAGTCTCCTGAGTAGCTGGGATTATAGGCACCCACCACCACATCTGGCTAATTTTTGTATTTTCAGTAGAGACAGGATTACACCTTGTTGGCCAGGCTGGTCTTGAACTCCTGACCTCAGGTAATCTGCTCGCCCAGGCCTCCCACAGTGCTGGTATTACATAAGCCACCAAGCCCAGCCTAGCACTTGTTTTAAAAATGCAAACCTGGCAAGGCGGGTGGTTCACGTCTGTAACCCGGTTACTCAGGAAGCCAAGGTAGGAGAATCATTTGAATGTAGGAGGCAGCGGTTGCAGTGAGACATGATCATGCCACTGCACTCCAGGCTGGGTGACAGAGCAATACTCCATCTCAAAATAAAATAAATAAATAAACCCAAATCTGTTCCAACGCAGTCACGTATTAGAACAATTTAAGCACAGCACGGATTTCGAGTTTGCTCATGCACAATTTCCTCCATGAGAAACACTAAGCTAACACAGAAAACCACAGCCAGCAGGGAACTGCGCAGGGTCACACCCACACACAAACCTCCGTCTCTCACCTCCCTGGGCTTCCTGCTGGGACCATGACGCACTCCCACCACACCTGGGGTGAAAACTTTCCATCTGATCTTCCACAATCCTCCTCCCAGCGTTTCAGAGAAACTCATGTGCAGCACCCTTCAACACTCATAAGCCAACTCCAGATCTCCCCAAGGTGAAGTGCCAGATTTGTTGCAGCATTAATGTTTCTGAATGCACATTGCTGTGAGATGTATCTAACAATTTATGTGCAAAAAGCGCTCTGCTATTCCCAGGTTCCCAGCTCTTTTCTTACATTCACTGATGGAGTTTTTGAGGGCTGTGCCCTGGCACCCTTTTCCCTATGAGTCGTGTCGGTTTTACTGTGCGATTTTGCATAGTGTGGTAACTTTGAGGAGTGCATATACTGCACTGTAGCAGAAATGACTGTACAATTCCTACAAAATAACAGATAAACCTAGATTAACCAATACCAACTGCCCCTGCATGACACGAGACCACTTTTCTTTCTTGGGAAGAAAAAAGTCCTGTGGGGTTAGGCCCTCACCATGACTACTTAAACAACTGGGAAATCCAGTTTCTTTTTTTTTTTTCAGATGGAGTTTTATCCTTGTCACCCAGGCTGGAGTGCAATGGCACTATCTTGGCTCACTGTAACCTCTGCCTCCCAGGTTCAAGCTATTCTCCTGCCTCAGTCTCCTGAGTAGCTGGGATTACAGGTGCCCACCACCATGCCCAGCTACTTTGTATTTTTAGTAGAGATGGGGTTTCACCACGTTGGCAAGGCTGGTCTCAAACTCCTGACCCCAGATGATCTGCCCACCTCAGTTCTGGGATTATAGGCATGCGTTCCATGCCCGGCCTGAGTTTCTACATATAATCACAGTCTCAGGGGTCCACGCTGCTCAGAGTTACACCCTATTACTAAGTCATCAAAGCCCAAGTCATCATTCATCCAGGACCGTGCTCTGTTTTCTCCCTGTGCTAAGACAGCAGCAGCAGCCTGGAAACCACCAAGAGGAGCGTGTTTGGAAGCACACACTGCACCCTGCCAATGGGGCACCTGCCTGGGTCCCATTGTCCTTGGCTTGCTTGATGTTCTGGTGCCTGTCCACCCAATAGATGAACTTGTCCAGTGGGTCACAATCAATGGCCTTGATGTTCCTTAGCCCATGCAGGGGCAGGATGAGGTCCAGGCTGTGCTGGTCATCTGGGATCATCCGGCTGATGGCAGATTTCTGGCTGAACAGTAAGAAGGTGGTGGGTGCTATAGGAGGCAAAGACAGGGTTGCATGTGGGTGTCTGGAAGCCAAAGAGGAGCTAGTGGGTGGGACAGCACACCACTCCACTGCAACAGGTAGCTCAGCATAACCCTGCTGGAGGGCCACGGGAAAGACAGGAGAAACAGGGCTGTTTCTCAGAGTGCGGTATGGGGAATTTTACTCTTCATGTCATGTATGTCTCTGCTGTTTCTTCTTTTTTTTTTTTTGAGACAGAGTCTCACTCTGTCACCCAGGCTGGGGTGCAGTGGTGCAATCTCAGCTCACTGCAACCTCCACTTACCAGGTTCAAGTGATTCTCCTGCCTTAGCCTCCTGAGTAGCTAGGACTATAGGCGCATGCCACCATGCCCAGCTAATTTTTGTATTTTTAGTAGAGATAGGCTTTTACCATGTTGGCCATGCTGGTCTCAATCTCTTGACCTTGTGATACACCTGCCTCGGCCTCCCCAAATGCTGGGATTATAGGCATGCGCCACCATGCCTGGCTGCATCTCTGCTGTTTCAAAGTACACATATTACTTTTGAAATAAATAATAAATTTTATTTTTATTTGTATTTTTATCTTTCAGTTTTGCTTCTGTTTGCCCAGGCTGGATGGAGTGAAGTGGCGTAACCTCTGCAACTTCCACCTCCCAGGTTAAAGCAATTCTCCTGTTTCAGCCTCCAGAGTATCTGGGATTACAGACATGTGCCACCACACCCAGCTAATTTTTTTTGTAGAGATGGGGTTTCACCATGTTGGTCAGGCTGGTCTCAGCCTCCCAACCTCAGGTGGTCTGCCCACCTTGGCCTCCTAAAGTGCTGAGGTTTACAGGCGTGAGCCACCACGCCCGGCCAATAAATGTATTTTTAAATGATGAAAACTTAAGACAGAAGGCAGGTAATGGTCATGAACACTGGTAGTGGAATGGTAGTGAAACTCATACCCACAAATGAGTGTGCAGCTTGCCATGTGTCCATGTGTGTGCCAGCGAATTGTGGAAAACCGGGCAAAGTCAAGGACGAGCTCAGGAGGGGACAGTCCTCGAGGGTGTCAGTGAGCAGCACATGCCACCACGAGGCATCCCTGGAATCAAATTGGGTCTCGTCTCAGTGCACCGGCACCAGGACCCGAAGAACTGACTCTCTAGCAGGACTGGAACATCAGGTACCTCTCCATCTCAGCAGCTAACACAGTCTCCAGGCCTGAGGCCTGCCTGGGTTCCAAAGGCGTGGCATGTTGAGTGCACCGGCAGTAGGCTCCAGTGGCTGGTATGAAATCCAAGTTGCTGCACTGGGTCTGCCAGCCACCGAATGGGGACTCTGAGTCATGACAACCCCTCCTTGCCATGGGTTACCTCCACCTCCATTTGACCCTTCAAGGTCATTGTCCCAGGGAGGAATGGTGAGCACCAGGACCAAGGGCAGCCCAGGCATGTGAAGGCCCAGATTCTGGCCTAGGCCCATCTCCTGCCAGCCTGGGCCTCCAACAGCCCCTTAACCCTTGCAAGCCTCAAGCTCCCCATCCAGACAGCTGGGACAGGCAAGACCAGCCCTGCCAGTGCCCAGGTCTCCATGAGGCTCCAACAGGGCCTGGATGACAAAGAACTTTAGAAACTCTCAAGTGCTGTGCAAGGAATCATAACCAGCTCACTGCTGACATCACAGGGGAGGAGCCTGCCAACAGGAAGCACCTGTACTCCGGAGAGGCCATAGGAAAGTCTCTCTTCTCATCACTGACATGAGAACAAAGAGCCCCACCTACTTCAGAGGGTCAGTGCAATTGCAAAAGTTTTCCGAGCTAGGCTGGGCACAGTGGCTCACTCCTGTAATCCCAGCACTTTGGGAGGCCGAGGCAGGCGGATCATGAGGCCAGGAGTTCAAGACCAGCTTGGCCAACAGGGTAAAACCCCATCTCTACTAAAAATACAAAAATTAGACAGGCATGGTGCCATGCATCAGTAATCCCAGCTCCTCGGGAGGCTGAGGAAGGACAATTGCTTGAACCCAGGAGGCAGAGGTTGCAGTGAGCCAAGATCGTACTATTGCACTCCAGCCTGGGTGACAAGAGCAAGACTCCATCTCAAAAACAAAAACAAAAACAAAAAAATCCTCAAGCTGATGCCAGGCTGCCTGGCAAGGGTTCAGGAGCAAGGACTCTTGAGCCAGCCCACTGCAGTCAACTCTGGCTCAATCTGCTCTAGCTGTGTGTCCTTGGGTGGGTTACCACACCTCTCTGTGCATTGGGTTCCTTGTGTGTGAAATGGGACCATGCTACTCCCCTCCCTCTAGACTTGAGGAGTAAATGAGTGCTGTGGAAAGCACTCAGCACCGGGCTGGCAGTATGAGCCAGCACCCTTCCCCAGTGACTGGTTTTCACACCCAAAGATCTTCCCCAGGACCTGGCAGTTGAGGGGTTGGGCCATTTACCTGTGTCCTGATGAAGTCCACCCTGCCTGGACCTGGACCTCCAGGTAGCAACATGCAGCTTGTGCAGTGCACAACCTACCCAACCATCTATGTACACCCGGGAACCCTAGATGACAAGCTCCTTTCAGCATCAGCTCCCAGAACCAGCCTGATCTAATGTGTAAGTGAGGTGCAGGAGAATGCAAGGCAGTTATGGCTGCAGTTGCAGCTGCTGGGGTCTAGGGCGTAGCGTGAGGAGCAGCCACAGCAGTGGCCGCCGGGGATGGCAAGGCACAGTTGCCCGCACTGCCCGTTGTAGAGCTGAGATAATGCCACCACACTCCAGCCTGGGCAACAAGATCCAAACTGTCTCAAAAAAAAAAAAAAAAAAAGCTATACAAATGACCAATAAGCAGAAGAAAAGATGTTTAACATCATTAGTCACTAGGGAAATACAAATCAAAGCCACAAGAAACCACTTCAGACCCACTAGCATGGCTATACTTTAAAGGATGGACAACAGCAAGTGTTGGCAAAGCTGTGGAGACACTGGAACACTTACATGTTGCTGGTGGGAATGTGAAGTAGTAGAGTCACTTTGGAGAACAGTCCAGTACCTCCTCAAAACATTCAACAGTTATCATATGACCCTGCAATTCCACTTCTAGGTATATACTTAAGAGAAATGGAAACATATGTTCACACAAAAACTTACTAGTACATGAATGTTAATAATGGCATTATTTGTCTGGGTGCAGTGGCTCATGCCTGTAATCCCAGCACTTTGGGAGGCCAAGGCAGGTGGATCAGCTCAAGTCAGGAGTTTGAGACCAGTCTGGCCAATGTGGTGAAACCCCATCTCCACTAAAAATACAAAAATTAGCCCAGTGTGGTGGCATACCCCTGCAGTCCCAGCTACTAGGGAGGCTGAGGCGGGAGGATCACTTGAGCTCAGGAAATGGAGGTTGCAGTAAGCCAAGAACATGCCACTGCACTGCAGCCTGGATGACAGTGAGACTCTATCTCAAAAAAATAAATCAATCAAATTAATTTAAAAATAAAATTAAAATGGCATTATTCGTAACAGCCAAAAAAGTGGAAGCAACTCACATAGTCATAAACTGAAGAATGAATAAACAAAATGTAGTCTATCCATACAGTGGAATATTATTTAGCAATAAAAATGAGTGAAGTACTGATACATGGTACAACATGGATGAACCTTGAAAACCTCACGCTAAGAAGCAAGTCACAAAGGTCCACATAGTATATGATTCCCTTTCCATGAAATGTGCAGAACAGGCACAGAAAGTAGCTTAGTGATTAGGGCTGCAGGGAAGATGGAGAGTGACACTAAGTATATGAGGCTCTTTTGGAGGTAAGGAAAATGTTCCAGAATTAAATAGTGGTGACGGCTGCACAGTCTTGTGACTACACTAAAAAAAAAAAAAAAAAAAAAAAAAAAAAAACAGTAAACTGTACGACATAAATAGGCAAATTGTGTGTGGTATGTGAATGATATCTCAATATAACTAAAAATAGTAGCAGGAGCTAATACTTGTGGGGCACTTACGGGCTCTGGGCTAGGTATTTAAGGCACATTATTTCATTTAATCCTTCTACCAATTCTATGAGACAGGGACTACTACTATCCCATTTTACAGATGAGAAACCAGAGACTTAGAGTGGTTACATAGCTTGCTTTAGGTCAACACAGAGCCTAGCTGTGAGATCAGGTCTATGTGACCTCAAAGCTTACAGCCTTGACCACTTCTCATACCGCCTCTCATATCCAGTCCACTGCTAGGTTCTTCCATTCCACCTGGCAACATTTCCTTTTTATTTACTTCTTTGTTTTTTATTATTCATAGAGATGGAGTCTTCCCATATTGCCCAGGCTGGTCTCAAACTCTTGGCCTCAAGCAATCCTCTTGCCTTGGCCTCCCAAAGTGCTGAGATTACAAGTGTGAGCCACTGTGCCTGGCCTCCCTGCACAGAAACACACATACACACACACATATATATGTAAAATATATCTATGCATATTATGCTATATATATAGTGTGCATAAGTATGTATATATATATTTATATACTATATATATATATTTATATGCTATATATATACATATATATATATATATTTATATACTATATATATATATGTAGTATGGGCCTGGCTCCCTGCACACACATAATATATATATATATGTATATATATATACATACATACATATATATATATATATGTACAGATTTCATCTCAAAAAACAAACAAACAAATATATAATTTGTTTGTTTGCTTTTTGAGATAGAGGCTAGTTTTGTCGCCCACGCTGGAATGCAGTGGCGTAATCTCAGCTCACTGCAGCCTCCGCCTCCCAGGTTCAAGTGATTCTCTGCCTCAGCATCCTGAGTAGCTGGGATTACAGATGCCCACCACACTTGGCTAATTTTTGTATTTTTAGTAGATGGGGTTTCACCATATTGACGAGGCTGGTCTCGAACTCCTGGCCCAACTTCCCAAAATGGTGGGATTACAGGGGTGAGCCACCACGTCCGGCCCCTGCACGTATTCCTGAGGCCCTTTACATCTCTTCCGCCACACTCCTTCCCCCAATTCTAGGCCGCTCCACCCTAACTGGCCCGCAAACTGCTCCTGAGCACACCATATACTCCTTTCCCACTTCTGGGCCTCACGCTCAGCCTGTTGTTCCCACTGCCCGGAATACCCTAGAATGCGCTGCACGTCTATTAACGTCCTACTCACCCGTCAAGACTGCCACTTCCTTCATCAACCCTTCTCTGCACATCTGTCTACTAACGTCCTACCCACCCATCAAGACTGCCACTTCCTTCACCAACCGTTCTCTGCACATCTGTCTACTAACGTCCTACCCACCCGTCAAGACTGCCACTTCCTTCACCAACCCTTCTCTGCACATCTGTCTACTAAAGTCCTACCCACCCATCAAGACCACCTCTTCCTTCACCAACCCTTCTCTGCACATCTGTCTATTAACGTCCTACCCACCCATCACGACTGCCTCTTCCTTCACCAACCCTTCTCTGCACATCTGTCTACTAAAGTCCTACCCACCCATCAAGACTGCCTCTTCCTTCACCAACCCTTCTCTGCACATCTGTCTACTAACGTCCTACCCACCCGTCACGACTGCCTCTTCCTTCACCAACCCTTCTCTGATTTCACACCTTCACACTCACTCCTTCTGCCATGGTTGGAAGGAATCACATTTTTTTACAGCACAAATCATTTTTCTACACCTAGGAAAATGATTTGTGCTGTAAAAAAGTAGGAGTACGGGGCTATTTCTGGTCCACATCTATCTTCCTATGTCATAGCCTAGCTTAACACAGAGCAGGTCTTTCAATAATGCTTACAGAACAAAACTGAATTGTACTTTGTCACAGAGGATGTTATCTGTACTCTATTTGGGTAAAGAAAGGGGCTACTGTGGGAGTGCATCCAAGAACCATACTTTTTTTTGTTTTTTATTTTTTTAAGAGATGGGGTTTCACCAGGTGCCGTGGCTCACACCTGTAATCCCAGCACTTTGGGAGGCCAAGGTAGGTGGATCACCTGAGGTCAGGAGTCCAAGGCCAGCCTGGCCAACATGGTGAAACTCTGTCTCTACTGAAAACACAAACAATTAGCTGGGCATGGTGGCAGGCATCTGTAATCCCAGTTACTCAGGAGACCGAGGCAAGAGAATTCTTGAACACAGCAGGCAGATGTTGCAGTGAGCCAAGATCCCACCACTGCACTCCAGCCTGGACAACAAAGAAACTCAAAAAAAAAAAAAAAAAAGATGGTGTCTCATCATCTTGGCAGGTTAGTCTTGAACTCCTGGCTACCCACCCACTGCCCTCCTTGAATGCATAGCCTCTGAGGATGGAGGTTCTGGAGACACCGTGGGCCTCCACAGGGAGAATGGATGAGCAGGGCTGGAGAGCCCCACACCTGTCCAGGTGCGTGGGGAAGGCCTAGAGGGTAGAGTGTGCAGGGAGGACGTTTTCTCAGCTCTGCAGGTGAGCAGGGGAATGGGGGTCTTCACTCATAAGAAACACCTGGCACTGGCCTTGCCCGACTGCCAGATGCCCACTTGGTCCCCAGCCAGACTCCACCAACAGCCCTTAGCCCTCCGCCCACCTCTCCCAGGGCCCATCTCCCCTCAAGCACCTTCCAATCAGATTCCGCCTCAGAATCAAGAAGCAGCCCCCACCATTCCACTCCCAGCCCCGAGGCACCACAGGCAGCAGGGCATCTTACAGGAGCCCTCTCCAACCCACCGGGCACCCCATGGGAACTCACAGGCTGCCCTGTGGGATCACGCCGGGCTGCCCACACTCAGTGCACAAACACGCTCACACATACAATCCCGGGTGCCTCACCCCCAGCTGGGCATAAGCCCAGCGGACCAGCCCACCCACCACACAGAGCCCATCAGCCTGCCCGGTTTGGGCTAGGGGGGTGATGCCAGTAATGAGAGCCGGAGGCTGACATGGTTGACCATGCAGCAGAGGGAGATGAAGCCTCCTGAGCCCATACTGGGTCCCGACCCTGGTCACGAGGTCATCAGTGGGTGCGCCTGGATTTCTGTCCACCTATAGAGAAGCATGCCCCAGAGGAGTGGGACTTGGCACCCAGCCTCGGTGCCCGGTGTTCCTTCTCCACAGCCCCCAACCTTTGCAGCCGCAGCGCTCCTGCATCCTGCCCTGCAGGGGCCAAGGGCTCCAGCTGAAGTCACAAAGCAAGTCAGAGCCTGGCTGGGACTCGAACCCACACCTCCTGTGGCCTGTGGCTGGGGCTCAGATGAGATGCACATTGTGAGGGCGGCAGAGCCACCAGCCTGATGCTCAGACATGGGTCATCCTATTGCAGGGAACTGAGCATGGCAGTACCTCAGGCCTAGAGGGACAGGCCTCCGCCCCACCCCTCTCTCCACCAAGAACACCCTCTCTGGTCCCCCTGGCCATGACCTTGAGCCCTGACTTGACGACAGCAAGCTCACCTCCACCCAAGGCAGCCCATCCATCTGTAGCTCTAATTGAGACCCCTCCCTGGACCTGGCGCCGCCCTGCAGCAGTGGGTGCTCATTGCAGGCCCACATTTTCGGCAAGGATTCCAGGCCCTTGACATTCCTAGATAGCAAGTGCAGCCCTTGAGCCTGCCATTCCCCAGTTTGCAGGTCCCCATCCCTCCTGCTTGCCACCTCCTGGCAGTGTCCCTGTGGGCCTAGGTGGGCCCAGAGTGGAGCATCAGCTGGTTGGGTGGCGGAAAGCCAGCCCCGCCCTCTCTCTGCAATGAGACAACTTAGGGAGAGCCTTGGGCCCCGGCAGCTCTGGTAGGGTGTGCTCACCACACCCAGCTCTTGACAGGGTCGTGCACAGCAGGCGGGACTGAGCCATCCCCTGCTCATATCGCACACATATAGCTCCTTGTCATACAGCCCCCTGTGCCTGAGTCCAGGCTCTCCTGCCCTCCTCCCTGCATCTGTGCCTCTCTAGACCCAGTCCAACATTGTGGGGTGGGTCTCCTTGCCTGTGGCTAAAGAGTTTCCTAACTCTGAAAATATCTCCCAGCCAGCTTGGCCTGTCTCTGAGCTTGGCCCTTGGCCATAAGCCAGAGGCTGGAGGGTCTCCCCAAACCCCGCATGGCAGCGGGCGCCCCATTGCCCCCCATATGCCCAGTTCCAGGCCTTCCTCCCTCTGTCAGCATCCCCCTAACACCCTTATTAGCACAACCTGTCTCTGAGCCCCAGGCCTGGTGAGTTGCAGCCCATCCATCCCTCCCAATGTCGTCTTCACCACCTCCATGGGCCCATATTATGGCATGCACATCTGTCAGCCTGTGGCTGCCACCATCACGGCTGTTTCCAGGGAGACAGTCTCCATTTATGACATTATCCTAAAGTCTAGCCCCTCCCTCGCACTCCCAGCTCTTCCCCCCACCTCCTTCTATGGGGACAGAGATTTGGGCTGTAAATATTACCACGTCTGCCCTGCAGATTCTAACGGGGCCTGAATACATCACTGTTCTCGAGGTCACCGCAACCACAAATGCACAGCCACAGCTGTTTGGGTGCATTAAGGCATCACTCTGACTGCCCTGGCCACCCTGCCTGCCATGCCCAGGGCCCTCCCAGTACCTCTTCCATCATGAATTCCCTCCTGCCCTGCAAGCTTAAGACAGAATCTGCTCACGGTAGAGGTGGTCTGGAGGCAGGTCACCTGCCCCAGAGCTTTAGCAGGAAGGAAGGAAGGGAGCTGACTCTGGCTGAGCCATCAGCTTTGGGGACCCAATATGGCAGGCCCTTTGCATATCAGCCACGATTCCCTCTGAGGCTGTGCAGCGGGGCTGGTGTTATGCAGAAGAAAATGAGCCTCTGTCCAAGGTCCCATACCTGGCTGAGGGTATGGATGTGAACTCAGATCCTTGGACCGCAAAGCTCCTTCTACCACAGCCTCGCCCTTCAAGGCCTGAGGGTTAAGAGCTGACACATTCTAAGCATTGTCCATACTTTAACTAATGTAAGCCTTACTAGACCCCATGAGGTCAGCACTGCTAATACTCTCATTTTACAGACACAACACTGCATAGCCAAGGCCACCCAGCTTCCAGTGAAGCAGGATTCAAAGCCAGGCAGGCTGGCCCCAGAGCCTGGCTCTAAAGATTCTGCTTAGAGCCACTACCAGCCTGGCCAGGTAAGGTGTTCCCATCATCTAACAAAGCTCAGTCCCTTCCCAGGCCCACCCTGCAGAGACGGCCCTCATTGCTGATGCAGCACTATGGGAGGAAGCCCAGGAGCTGGGCCTGCCACATCGAAGGTGCTCCCCAGCCTTCCCCCAGCCCCAGCCTCAATGACAGGGGACAGGGAGGATCAAATATTTACAGTGTGGTCGATCAGCCAGTGGTGTGTGGTGCATTATTGATCACTGTCATTGTTATCATGGTGAGGGTCTGACCCCATCATGGTAGGCCTTCTGACTTCACAAGCCACAGGATAGATGCACACACTCGCCCCTCCCATACACACACACACCCCCCACACACATACACATGCCACACACACATATATACACAAATATACGTGCCACACACACATATGTACACACAAACATACGCATACACACCACATGCACACACACACAAATACACCACACACATACAGACACATACACAGTGTGAGTGTGCGCCACTCTCTCTCCCTCCAGGTCTGTCACTGTATTAGTGTCCAAGTGTTGCTGTCACAAATCACCACACACTTGGTGGCTTAAAAACAAAAAAAATTATTTTATCTCATTTTATTTTATTTATTTATTTTTTAGAGACAAAGTCTTGCTCTGTTGCCCAGGCTGGTGTGCAGTGGTGTAATCTTGGCTCACTGCAACCTCTGCCTCCCGGGTTCAAGCAATTCTCCTGCCTCAGCCTCCTGAGTAGCTGGGACTACAGGCGCATGCCGCCACGCCCGGCTAATTTCTTTGTATTTTAGTAGAGACGGGGTTTCACTGTGTTGCCCAGGCTGGTCTCGAACTCCTGAGCTCACGCAATCTGCCCACCTCGGCCTCCCAAATTGCTAGGATTACAGGCGTGAGCCACTGTGCCCAGCCAAGAAAACATTTTAGAAACAGAAACTTATTCTCAACCAGGCTCACTGGCTGATGCCTATAATCTTAGCGCTTTGGGAGCCCAAGGCAGGAGGATTGCTCAAAGTCAGGAGTTTGACACCAGTCTGGGAAACTTAGACCCCAGCGCTCCAAAAAATAAAACAAATTAGCCAGGTATGGTGGCACCCACCTATGGTCCCAGCTACTCAGGAGGCTGAGGTAAGAGGATCACTTGAGCCAGGGAGGTTGAAGTTGCTGTGAGCCATGATTGTGCCACTGCACTCCCTGCCTGGGCAGTGGAGCAAGACCTTGTCTCAAAAGAAAAGAGAAAGGAAGAAAGAGAGAGAGGGAGAGAGGGAGGGAGGGAGAGAGGGAGGGAGAGAGAGGGAGAGGGAGGGAGGGAGAGAGGGAGGAAGGGAGGGAGGGAGAGGAAGGGAGAGAGGAAGGGAGGGAGAGAGGGAGGGAGAGAGGGAGGGAGGGAAAGAGGGAGAGAGGAAGGGAGAGAGGGAGGGAGGGAGAGATGGAGGGAGGGAGAGAGAGAGGGAGAGATGGAGGGAGGGAGAGAGAGAGAGAGGAAGGGAGGGAGGGAGGGAGGGAAGAAGAGAGAGGAAGGGAGGGAGAGAGGGAGGGAGGGAGAGAGGGAGGGAGGGAGGGAGGGAAGGAGGGAGAGACAGAGGGAGGGAGAGGGAGGGAGAGAGGGAGAGAGAGAGGAAGGGAGGGAGAGAGGGAGGGAGAGAGAGAGGGAGAGAGGGAGGGAGGGAGAGAGGGAGGGAGGGAGGGAGAGAGGGAGGGAGGGAGGGAGAGGGAGGGAAGGAGAGAGGGAGAGGGGAAGGGAGGGAGAGACGGAGGGAGGGAGGGAGAGAGGGAGGGAGGAAGAGATGGAGGGAGGGAGGGAAAGAGGAAGGGAGGGAGGTGAGGGGAGGGGAGGAAAGAAGGAAAGAAATTTATTCTTTCCCAGTTCTAGAGGCTAGAAGTCCAAAATCTTTCACTGGGCTGAAACCAAGGTGTTGGTGAGCGGCGAGCAGGGAACTCACTCCCGCCATAGACTCCAGGGGCGCATCCGCTCCTGGCCTCTTCCAGTTTCCAGTGACCACGGGCATCCCTTGGCTTGCAGCTACATCACTCCAATCTGCCTCTGTGGTCACATGGTCTTCTCCTCCTCTGCAGTCAAATCTCCCGCTGCCTCCCTCTTAAATGGACACTAGTGATTGCATCCAGGGCCCACCCAGACAATCCAGAATCATCTCCCCAGCTCAAGATACTTAACCGTCACATCTGCAAAGACTTTTTTCATGTAGGTAGCTTTCACAGGTTCCAGGGATATGGGCCTGGATGTCATTGAAAGCCACTGTTTTGCCCAGCACAGTCACCAGCTCAGCACTGCAATCCAGACAACTAACAGGCACATCAAACTTCACGTGACCACAGCTGAGTGCCTCATTTCACCCCAGCTGATCCTGCCAACTTTCCGTCTCAGATCAGATGGGTACCATCTTTTCAGCTGCCCAAGCCAAAAACTGTGGAGCCAATTCCTTCTCGAATTCTGCAGCAGATCCGCCATCAGCAAAGCCTGTTTGTTTAACTTTCGAAATCTGTCCAGAATCAACCACTTCTTACTACTCCACAGCCACCACAGGCCAAGCCACCATCTCCTCCTGGGATTACTGCAACAGACTCCCCGCAGGGCTTCCTGCTTCCGTCCTGCCTCCCATGGTGTCCTCAGCACAGCAGCCAGAGGGATTCTTCAAACCCAAGGCAGGGCAAGTCACTCCTCTGCTAAAACCCCGCAGTGACTCGGGGACTCCTGAGTCTCACTCAGAGCAAAAACCAAATCCCTGAGGGCGATCTGCAAGTCCTGGGCCCATCTGCTCCCTGACTACAATTCCTCCCCTCTCTCAGCACTTGTCCCACGCCTTCTCCACCCGTTCTGGCCTCCTCCTCCTCCTCCTCTTCT
This sequence comes from Sapajus apella, assembly GCF_009761245.1. Taxonomy (NCBI): domain Eukaryota; kingdom Metazoa; phylum Chordata; class Mammalia; order Primates; family Cebidae; genus Sapajus; species Sapajus apella. Next base: position 47,782 of record NW_022437254.1, read on the forward strand.
CCACTACCTGCTCCTCACACAGGCCAGGCCCACGCCCACCTGGATGCCCCTGTTTCCTCTGCTGTGAATGCTCTCCCCAGGCTTCCATGTGACTCCCTGTTCTCAACACCCCACTTTACCTAAAAGTCTCCTTCTCAGGGAGGCACCCTCACTCCCGGCATCTCCCGACCCCACTTCTCCTTGTGTTTTTTTCTCCTTGACACCATCACTATCTAACACGCTGCATATTTTGCCGGCTTATCTCATTTCATATCCGTCTCCCTGCTACAGCTGTCCCCAACCTTTTTGGCACCAGGGACCAGTTTCATGGAAGACAATTTTTCCAGAGACCAGGGTTGGGAGATGGTTTTGGAATGATTCAAGTGTATTACATGTATTATATACTTTATTCGTATTATTATTACATTGCCATATATAATGAAATGATTATACAACTCAACATAATGTGGACTCAGTGGGAGCCCTGAGCTCGTTTTCCTGAAACTAGGTGGTCCCATTCGGGGGTAGTGGGAAACAGTGACAGATCATCAGGCATTAGATTCTCCCAAGGAGAGTGCAAGCTAGATCCCTCACGCCTGTGAAAATCTAATGCCTCCACTGATGGGAAGGGGGTGGAGCTCAGGCAGTAATGCGTCAATGGGGAGTGGCTGTAAGTACAGATGAGGCTTTACCTGCTCACCACTGCTCAGCTCCTAACAGGCCTGGTGCCCAGGGGTTGGGGACCCCTGCCCTACTGGAAAGCAAGCTCCATGACAACAGCCTCCCAGATCCTAAAACAGTGCCCAGACTAGTAGGTGCTCAACAGCTATTCACCATCCATTCACCCTGTGGGCTAGCATGGAGCCAGCCGCCAGGGGGAGACTGAGACCCACTGGTGAGCCCTGACAGGGACCATCCAAGGTATCACACACAGTGACGGGGAAGCCCAGAGTGCCACAGGAGCTCAGAGGAGGGAGAGATCAACTCAGCCCAGGGGGCTGGGGACCGCCACGCTGAGGAGGGCTTTATAGGATAAGCAGGAGTTGACTGGCTAGAAGAGACAGTGTCGCAGCTGGAAGGTGCAACAGCAGGTGTGAACTCCAGGAAAAAAAACAGTAGGATGTGATCCTGACACAGGGGAGGGTACAAGAAGTGAGGCCGGAGGGCTGGGCTGGAAGTATGTGAGGGCCTTAGAGAGCGGGCTGGGGGTTGAGTTTCTCCCCGTGGACAATGGTGGGCCACTGAAAGTAGGAACATGGCAGGGCACATGGGTCTGGAGGCTCCCCCATCAGATGGCCAACATGCAGCCAACATGCAGAGCGGCTGGGGTTTGGGGCCCACCTATCACGCACCAAGGTAAGGGGTTGGGAATGCCCCCGACGTGCAGCCTCCTCTGGGAGGCAGCTCAAGCTACAATGTCACTGTGGAGCATGTGCTGTGCCCAGGCCTGTGCTGGCGGGACCTCGGGGAATATTAAACCAAACAGTTTGCAACACAGCGCCAGCCTGTGCGGTTCCCATACAGCCAGGGCACAGGAGGGCAGGGGGGGCACTATGGGCTAAACTCTGTCCTAGCAAATTTATACGTCCAGGTCCTAATCCCCAATGAGACTGTATTCAAAGTAATTAAGGTTAAACGAGATCATAAGGGTGGAGCCCCAATCTGATAAGATGAGCGTCCTTGTAAGAAGAGGCATCATACACACTTGCTCTCACTCCCCCACCCCCACCATGTGAGGACACAGCAAGAAGGTGGCCCTAGGCAAACCACGAATAGAGCCCTCCCTTCGACCCTGACCATGCCACAATGGTGATCTCAGACTTCCAGCCTGCAGAACTGTGGGAAAACACACTTCCGTGGTTCAAGTCCCCAAGTCTGTGGTATGCTGTTGTTGCAGCCCAAGTGAACTAAGATAGATGAAGAAGTCAAGGAGAGCTTCCTGGAGGAGATGAAGTCTGGGGCTGTCGTAGCAGAGGAGACAAGCCCTGGCCGACTGTACCTTGGACACTGCAGTCCTAGCCGAGGCCCATCCTTCAGCCAGCCCACAAACCCTCAGTGATTTCCTTGGGATTTAATTTCTCTGCTGAGGAGCACAGAGGCAGTCCCCGGATTGATGGAACTTTGCATCCTGCATGAAGTCCAGCCCTCAAGGCATGGGTAGGGGGCTAGGATTTGTGGCTCCTGAGCACTGGATTCCAGTTTTCCCCCTCGGCCTCCAGCAAAGGTAGCTCTGCCAGGCCAGATCCAGCCAGGCCACAGCCAGGCAGGAATCTGTGGGCAAACGCCTCCCTCCCACCCAGCTCCCACACCAAGGGGGCTGCTTGGAAGCAGGGATCTGAGCTGGGCTCTGAATGGCGGCAGTGATCAAGAATGCAGCGAGAAGCTCTGTAAATAAATATACATTTTCACAAGGCATGTTTAATTAAAGTGGATTAAAATTAATTTGTTTTAAGAAAATTAGAAGTGCCCTAGAGGATTTCAGAAGCAGGCAAAGAGTCCCTGAATCTAAAGGCTCCTTAGAAGGCCTGGGGGTGGGAGGCCCCCCAGTCCCCGCACGTGGTGCCTCAGGAGGAGGCAGCTCACATCCACATCGCACTCCCAGCTCCGTACACCACCAGGCGTGTTCACATGGAGATGGCAGGTGTGATCAGCCCCGTGTCTGCCAGGCGGAAACTGAAGCCCAGAGGGGGTAGTGACTTGCCCAAGGTCCCACGGTGGTCTGTGGCAGGCCCCGTGGGGAACCGCCTGCATTTTCTGCCAGCCCCAGACATTCCACTCATGCTCCACGCACACCGAGAGCCTCTCATCTTCAGCCCCCGGCTGGAACTGCCGCCTCCCAGGTTCCTCCCATCTGCAAAATGGTAGCCCTGGAGCTGTGACAATCTGGCTCCTCGGAGGCCCCGCACGGGAGGGCAGAGGGAAGCAGCCTGAGGGTTGGAGACAGGAGCCAGAAAGGGAAAGGACCCGAAATCGACAAGCATTCCAGAATTTTAAGCAGTTTTTGGAGGAAAACGAAGAGCAGGTTCAGCTGAAGCAATTTGCTCCAGGGGAAAATTATGTTCCCATGCTCTATTATACAGGACAGAAGGAACATTTGGTGGGTTGAATGCTTGTTAATTTATCTCTCTGTTTGTTAATGGGCTCCACATGACGCTCAAGTGTGCGCACGCGTACACACACACACACACACACACGTGCCCGCAGACACACGTGCGTCAGCAGGCAGCGGCTCCAGGCTCCCACTCCCCGAGTTCTCCTGCCACCTTCCTAGGGAGCACCACTCAGGGTCTTGCTTTCTCCCCTCAGCGCCAGGGGTCTGAAAGAAGGCCATGTGCAGTCTAAGGACTGAGGGGGTCCCTCAGTGTCCTCACCTGAAAAATGAGCTGGCAGTGAGACGACCCACATATTAGGGCAAAGCCTTTGACCTTGGACCAGAAGGGAGAAGGTCCCCGATGCTGTCCGAGGGCCCAATGCTCCATCTGCATGGTTCACTGGCTCCTCAGACCCAGCAAGTTCAAACCAGAATTTCCCATCTCAGAAAATGCTGCCACTCCAGCCAAATTGACCCCGCCCCAACCAGGACTCTGGGCCTTCCCACCCAGTGGCTGCTCTCCAACTCCTCCCCCAGCCACCCACTCCTGGACTTCTGCACCAACACCCCATGGCCCCGACCCCACCTCTCTCCTGGGTCCCTGCACCCAGCTCCCCTCGAGGCTCCCTACTCTCCCTGCCACAGCCTCTAATCCATTCTCTCCATCCAGAGACCAAAATGGAATTTGGAAAGCGGAAATCAGGCCCTGTCACTCACCAGCTTAACTCACTCCAGAGCCTGGCCCTGCCCCTCAGCAGGGCAGCCAAGGCTCCCTTTCCCACCCCTGTCCCCGTGTCTCCCTCACTCCCCACCTACCAGCCACACTGTCTTCATACACAGACAGCTGCTTCCCACCTCCCAACCTTCGCCTTGACATTCAGCCCCTTCAGCCTCCAGCTCACGTCTACAGAGAGGCCTGTCTGGACGTGCCCCCCACCAGCCGCTCACCCAGCCCCAGCCCCAGCCCCTCCCTATTCCATGGCCCTGTCATTTCCCCTCCTGAACTCAGCACAGTCCAAGGTTACCCAGATTACTTGTTGTTGACCATGCTGTCGCTCCCTCAAGATGGAAAGCTACCCGAGGGGAGGAATAGTGTGCCTAACGGTCTAGCTGCTGGGGATATGGCGCTTTGTAGGTGTTTCATCAACACTTGATGAGCGGGTGAATGAAGGAGTGGATGAAAGGGCAGGCCGGCTCCAAGCCAGAAGGGAAAGGTGAGAAGGATCAGGGTCCCTGCACCCAAAGTCTCCTGCCCCTACCTTGGTAGGGCATCACCTCTTCCGCTGAGGAAAGGGAGCAGGTGGGGCCGGGGTTCATGGAGCAGCATCTATAATCAGGGTCCTTTTCTCTAAACAACTTCATGAAGCAGTTACAAGGAAGCAGAGAGAACCAGGCTTCACCTCTCTGAGCCTCGGTTTCTTCAATGGTTTAATGGGGATAATCTCAGGTCCCAACTTCTAGGACTGCTGTGTGGATGGATGAGACTGTATCTCAACAATTTGAGGTGCTGCTGCTGCTGCTGCTACTGAAATGAATCCCATCTCTTACAGAGGAAGACGCTGGAAAGATTGTGGGAGTTGCCAGGAGTCCCAGAATCAGAAAAAGGGAGGCCAGACCCAGATCCAGGCTTGCCTGACTCAGGAGCCAGCACTTCTTTCTTTCTGTGCTGGACCCGCTCCAGCCGGGCGTGGGAGGTGGGACACAGGGAGCCTTTCTCCATTTGCACCTCAGTGGTGTTCATTTATGTTTCTGAGCGCAGACTGGCTTTGCCTCATCTTTCCCCCAGGTTTGGCACAGAGACACTAGGGAGCTGGGAGGGCTGGCCAGGGAGGATGATGGTGCCCCCACCCCACTCATGCCCCGGGCAAGGGAGCTGGGGAGGAGGTAGCTGCCCAAGCCCAGGACAAGTACACTGAGACACGCTGAGAGCCAGTCTGTGAGCAGCCTCCTTTGGGTGCACTGAGGTGGGGAGGCTGGCAGGCTTGTGTCTTTGGGAGGTCCCAACAGGAAGAGTTGGTTCACAGAGCAGAGGAAAGCAATTGGCATCCAGCCAGCATGTTCCCAGCCCTGGCCAAAGGCACAGAGCCAGCAGGAGAGAGTGGGACTCAGAAGGCCCCGGGACTCTAAGGGCAGAGTCCACTCAGTCTCACTCAGTCCCACTCAGGCCGGCTTGTGCGGTGGGAAGGTTGTCACTGAAGGTCCAGAGGCTGAGGTAAGGCTGCCCTAGGAGAACCCCTGCCCAGTGCCCGGCTGATGAGGGACCGGGCTGGAGGCGGCCAAGGTAGCTTCCCCTTGCAGCCAGTGCACATTAAGAATTATTCCTCTTGTGAGCAAACAATTTGTTACAATATCCACTGTGCACTTTTCCCAGCTGGGCGCCCTCCCATACATCCTGAATTAATCCCCGAAGTCACTCGATTCATTTAGGACATGCCTGAGTGTGCCTCTCCTTTTATTAGGGAAATTTTTCATTGTTTTGAGGAGCTCATAGGTTTTAATTTGGGGCTGAGATTTTAAAGCGTCTCACATCTGGGAAAATCCTTGGGTTCCCAGACCTGGTTAGGCTTGGCTGGGGCCACCAGGCAGACCCCAGGGAGAGGGGATCGTGGCACATGCCCTCCAGGGAGCCAGAGACTGCAGACCCCAGCACTGTGTGGCATTGGGTCACACCCTTGACCTCTCTGAGCCTCCCTAAGAGAGGCAAAGCCACAGAAGACCATGTACTCGGGTATAGCTCTTCCAAGCCCACCCAGGGAAATCTGGGGGTCACCACCTCTAAAAACCACAGCCCTGGGGAGTAGCATGGGGCCGCTGACAAAGGATGACGTGTGGAGTTCCAATTTGAAGCACGGCCAGGGCAGCCCAGTCATTCCCCTCTCCCAGACAAGTTTCCAGCTCTTTAGAAAGAGTCTAAGAACCGGCGCCCTCTCCAGGCTGTCATGAAAATCACACAAAGCCAGGTTGCGAGTGGGTCTGGCTCGGGGCCTGGCACACAGTGGGTGCTCCACAAGGGCGGGCCTCCCGGCCCTCTCTGCCTGCTGCAGACCCCACCTACCTCTCCCTCTCTTGGGCCTCAAGTAGCCACAGCCCCTGGTTCCTACATTTTGGCCGAAGGCGGTCCTCAAGCTGATCTCCACAGCTGGGGTCCCGCCATGGGTAGCAGCTACCATCCTCTTCCCAAGCCTTACACGGGTCCCTGCACTTCCCATCTGAGGCCCTGGAGTGTGGGGAGTCCTGTCCACGGACCCTACGCTAAATCCCGTCCCTCCCTGCAGCCCCTGCGTAGGGCTGTGTGCAAGTCCCCGGCTGCATGTCTGCTGTCCCCTTGCCCTTAGCAGACAGCGGTCCTACCCCCAAGTCCTGGTCCTCCACCCCACCAGGGCTCCAGGGCTGGGACCTCTCTGGACTCTGACCCCCAACCCCAGCGGCTATCCGACAGTTCATATCCTGTCCCGGGCTTGCTCCTCCTGCCTGGTCTTTGTTCACACTATTCCCAGCCATGTATGTTCTCTGCCACTCTCTCCTACCCCCAGCTTCCCCAAATCCTCCCAAGTTCTAAGGACCAGACACCTCCAGGAAGCCCTCCCTGACTTCCCCAGCTTTTATCTCCTTGTGTTTCCTGAAGCTCACAGCATTTCTCCTTGATTCCCTCTAACTTCACGTTGCTACCCAGAGGCAAGGACCATGTCACCCACTCATGACATGGCGGCCAAGCCCAGGCAAATCCAACTGTGTACTTAGGAAGAAAAGGCTCATTCAATGGTGTGGGGGAAGGGCACAAAGGGCTCCCACTGAGGGAGCACAACACCTCTGTGATGTAGGTATCATTATGTCCATTGTGCATATGGGAAACTGAGCCTAGGGGAAAGTAATCACTTGCCCAAGGAGCAGCAGGGCGGGGACAGGAACCAGCACCACCGAACATTGCCGTTAAGACACGGCTAACAAATCCAGGCTCCACATGCAAGGCCCGCCAGCCCTGGGCCCAGCAGGTTCACATGCGCCATCCCAGCTGCTCCTCGACACCCCTCATGGAGGTGACCTGTGCCTCTCGGGAGGAAAAGGAGGTCCAGAGGCTGAGTCACTTGCTCAAGCCACCCAGTAGCTGGCAGGGCTGGGACCTGAACCCAAATTTTTTCAGCTCCCACTTGCTGAGGGCAGTGGATCAGGATACCTCACCTCACCCCACCCACTCTCCCCGCCCTGGTGGTCAGGACTGCAGGATGGCCCCATCCCTGTCACCAACCCCAGGCCTCTGGGGAGTGCCTGCATGGCTAGTTGGCCTTTCGGAGGGGCTGGGCTCCCACAGTTCTGGGTATTCACACAGACAGCCTAGGCTGCAATGGCCGGGAGGAGAGCAGGTCCTGTAGGGGAGGGAGGGCGTGGCAGGTGTGGGATACAAACACTCCCACAGCCCACACCACCTGGACAGAGGAGCTGCCCATGGTGCCGTCTCCGCGAATGACCTTGGCAGCTGCTGGGGCAGCCATGGTAAAAGCCTGGGCTGCCCACTGAGGGGAGGGGCCTGGCCAATGTCTCCTCCAATTCTTCTTTGCTTAGTGACCCAGAGGGCCCTGGAGGACACAGGATGACATGTCCTTTCAGCAAGAACCCCTCTCTGCATAAAGGGTCACGTCACTTCTCAGAGCCTCCTACCCCTCCTCCATAAGGAGGGCGGTGGTAGCTGCCTCTCAGATGCTGTGAAGATGGGACATGCCCAGCCAGGCCTGGCACCTTCAGGGCACTCTGCACACACTGGTCAGCCCCGTAGGACCTGAGGCTGAGCCTCTCACAGGACACCCGCAGACACTCGGCTCCAAGTGTGACAGACCCAAGTCTTCCAGGAAGCCATCTGGGTTGCACTGGGTGGGGGTGCCCGGCTGAAAGGCAGGCAGACACACCCTGTATCTACAAACAGCAACAAAACCAGCCCTGTGTGAGCTGGGGCAGCGCAGCAGGTAGAGGACGCTGCACCCATCAGAGCGCACAGTCGGGGCCGCGTCCACTGCTACACACCATCCTTAGCAAACCCCAATCTGCCTCTCCCACCTGTTGCCTCCTCTACTCCGGCCTGAGGGGAAGAGCCAGAGGAGCCTGGCAGGGTCCTCCCGGGATAGCTGAGTGTCAGAAGTGGTCAGGCCTGGATAAAACAGAGCCAAGCAGGACAAGAAACAGCTTCGGGTAGACTTGGGGAAGTGCGTGAAGGCTAAGCACAGGGCGCGGGCCGGAGGGACACAGGTCCCGGTAGACGACTTCCACGCACGCCTGTGGCTCAGTCTGGGGGTTGGAGGGGGCTTCAGGGCTGTGCCGGGTGGGGGTGGGAACAATTCCCTCCTCTTGCCCCTCCCCATGCCAACCTCCCCGCCAACTGCTGAGCAGAAAAGCATTCGGCTCCATGGCCGCCCCATCCCACACGAGCCCAGGGTGGCCATCTTCAGCATCCCTACCTCCTTGCTGGCAGCTTAGGCTCCCCTCCAACCCCAGCTCAGCCTTTTCATTATTCAGAAGAGCCTCTTGATTGAAAAGGCCTCTAAGGCATCTCACAAATAAGAATCCTTTAATTGGGAAGTTGTTAACTTCTCTAAGAGGAATTTTAATTTTGCGTCCTCACCATCTCCTCTCCCCAGAACCTGCAGACTAAATGCAAAGGGTAACAAAGCCAAGCACCAGGCACCACCTGCCAAGCTCCCCGAATGTGGAGCTGCCCAGGGGCAGAGACAGGAGAGGCAGCCCCACAGCACTGCACAGACCCCCGGAACCACACAGATGGGGAGCCCCACCCCTATGAGGAAGCTCCTGCCTCTCCCCATGGGCGTGCCTGCTCCATATTCCTCCTTGCCACCCCAACCCACGGCAGGACACTTGGAGCGGAGGGTGCCAAGTGGCTTGAAGACTGAGGCAATGCCAGCCCCAACCTGCCCTGCCTGGGCCACCATGTCCGATGGGTTCCCAGAGCCTAAATTCAGTGATTCAATGATTGTGCCCCATAATCCCTTCTGTGAGCCTCTTCATACTCCCCTAGACTGGGCATTCATATTTATTAAACATTTACTATGTGCCACACAGGGCTCTAAGCCCTTTACATGCCTCAGCCTACTTTATTTACACAAGGTGGACAATCATTCCCAGTCAACTGATGAAGAGACTGAGGCCCAGAGACCTTCGGGAAATTGTCTAAATTCACACTGCTAATGAGTGGCAAAGCTGCCACTGAGGTCTGCATCGAGTGGTCATAACTTCAACTACCACTGATACCAGCCTGCTCCACCTATGGCCTCTGCGCTCCTTAAGGGGCAGGACCAGGGCCATCTCTGTGTCCCTGGGGACAGCACAGGGCCTAGCACGCAGCTGAGCTTCATAACTGTTTGCAAAGTGACACACAAAAAGATAACAAAAACAAAGCACCTTCTTATTCATCCTCTCCTGTGAGCCTAACCATAGGCCTGTGACAAAAACAGGCAGGCAGACTAGTCCCCAGTTCAGTCTGGTAGACTGAGGTCCAAAGTAAAAGCCACTACCCAAGGACACCCTGCTAAGAGATGGCAGAGCTCAGGGAGTTCTTCCTCCTAACCCAGCGATGTGAACCTGCCTTTCACAAAGCATGGGCACGGGGAGTGGGTCATTCCCAGTACACACCACGTACCATGCTCCTGGGCCCTGATTAACATCCCAGGCTGAAGCCAGTCTCAGGGAAGCCCTGGTCCTAGCCATGAGGTAGGAATCTCCTCTCCACGTTCCTGACAGCTTGGGGTGGCCTGGATATTCTTCCTGTGCACCTCATGGCATGAGATGCTCGCCACCGCCAAGGCTGCCAGGAGACAGGTCACTGCTATGAAAATCACAGCTCTAGCTTCCTGCTGTCACGGATTGAATTGTGTGCCTCCAAAAATGACACGCTTAAATTCCAACCCCCAATACCTCAGCAGGTGATCTTATTGGGAAACTGGGGCGTTTGAGATGTAATTAGCTAATTAGGATGAGGTCATACTGTAATCCAGCACAACTATTGTCCCCAGAAGAATAAGGGATTTGAAGATATGATCTAAACTCTTAAATACTGACTGGGCATGGTTGCTCATGCCTGTAATCCCAGCACTTGAGGAGGCTGAGGCAAGTGGATCATCTGCAGTCAGGGGTTCAAGACCAGCCTGGCCAACATGGTGAAACCCCAAGTCTACTAAAAATACAAACATTAGCCAGGCATGGTGGTATGTGCCTGTAGTCCCAGCTACTCAGGAGGCGGAGGCACAAGAATTGCTCGAACCTAGGAGGCGGAAGCTGCAGTGAGCTGAGATTGAGCCACTGCACTCCTGCCTGGGTGACAGAGTGATATTCTGTCTCAAAAAAAAATAAATAAATGAATAAATAGTTAGATATTGTATGGAGAACAATGTGGCCATGTAAAGAGGCATGGAGTGGCCATCTGCAATCCAAGGAGAGGGGCCTGAAACAGATCACGCCTCACAGCCTTTGGAGGCAGCCAGCCCTGCTGACACCTTGGGGTTTGGGGATGTTGGGTTTCGCGGTTTCTTTGAGACAGGGTCTCGCTCTGTCACCCAGGCTGGAATGCAGTGGCACAATCTCTGCTCATTGCAACCTCTGCCTCCCAAGATTAAGCGATTCTCCTGCCTCAGCCTCCCCAGTAGATGGGATTACAGACATGCGTCACCATGACAGGCTAATCTTTGTATTTTTAGTAAGGATGAGGTTTCACCATGTTGGCCAGGCTGGTCTTGAACTCCTGATCTCATGATTCGCCCACCTCAACCGCCCAAAGTGCTGGGATTACAGGCATGAGCCAGCGCACTCAGCCCATAATTTTTGTATTTTTTGTAGAGACGATGTCTTGCCATGTTGCCCAGGCTGGTCTCAAACTCCCGGGCTCAAGCAATCCTCCTGTCTCAACCTCCTAAAGTGCTAGGATTACAGGCGTGAGCCCCAGTGCCCAGCCCTGACAACACCTTGATTTCAGACTTCCAGCTTCTAGAACTGTGAGACGGTCCATTTCTGTTTTAGCCACTCAGTTCATGGTCCTTAGCTATAGCAACCCAGCAAACGAATACACCCATAGACCCAGGTTTTAATGCTGACTTGGCCCTTCACTTTGGGGCACTGGACACACCCCTGCCCCTCTCTAAACCTTATTGTTCAAATCACCCCCAGGACACTGCTTGGCACATATTAGGTGCTTAGCAAATGCCGGCTGGAAGAATGAACAGAAATGGCGGTATCCACCTTCCATGTGGCCGTGGTAAGGAGAGGGTGGGATGAAGGGCGGGCTGTGTTCTGAAAGTGCTAAAGCTCTTGACATGTGTGGCGACGGCTGGAACAACAGACACACAGAGGGACTGGGTGGTGTGACCCCAGCCAGGACCTGAGGGTAAAGGAGGTGGGTCTTCCAAGCCCCTCACTGCTCCGTGAGTTCACTTCTTTAAGAGAAGACTGTTTTTTTTTTTTTTTTTTTTTTTTTTGAGATGGAGTTTCGCTGTTGCTGCCCAGACTGGAGTGCAATGGCATGATCTCAGCTCACCGCAACCTCCGCCTCCTGGGTTCAAGCAATTCTGCCTCAGCCTCCCGAGCAGCTGGGACTAGAAGACTGGGGAGGAACAGACAAGAACACTGACCTGGGGAGGCCCCAGGAAGGCAGGGGTGGAGGAAGGCAGGTCCTCTATCCATCCACCAAGCCACAGACATTGCCCAAATATCCACTAGGTGCTGGGCCCCCCGCTGGGCTTAGGGGGTGGGAAAGGAGAGCTTCTAGATGCCAAACATAGCTCCTGCCCCATGAGGACCCTATAGCCATCCATGGGGACCTCAGGGGGGTAGCTTCAGCTCAGTCAGTATAAGCAAGAGCCATATAAGAACTGCCTCCAGGGCCTGAGCTGCCCTGGAGAGAGTGAGGTTCCTGTCCCTGAAGGTGTGCAAGTAAAGATCAGAGGACCACAATCTCAGGGATACCTATACTCCCTTGTCACAAATTTGGGTTGGGCCAACGGGTCCCAGCCTGGCTGACCATCAAAAGGTGACTGTGGGGCTTGTGAACCATCTGGATTCCTGGGTTCTCCCAGTAACCCTGGATCAGGAGGTCTAAGTGGACGCAGGATGATTCTTGTCTCTAATAACATTCCTGGGTGGCCCTGATGCAGAGCCAGGCTTGGGCACCCTGGCCTGCAGATTGCGGCGGTTTGAATGGAATTCTGCATGGGAAGGGCTTTGACAACAGTGTATGAGGGTGGGGCAGCACAGAGATGGGAAACAAGAGGGGCAAGAGGATGAGGAGGGCAAAGAGGAAGACAAGCTGAGGGGCGTGACTGATGAGTTGGGGTGACCCGACAGGTTAGCTCACTACAAGCCATGAGGCTGGAAGAACAGGCAAAAGGCACACATGGACACCCAAAGGGGCTGAGGGAGGCGGGGGTTCAGGGCAGACGTTCTGGAAAATGTGGGGGTCAGCTGGTGGTTAAGAAAGCATTCGACATGGAAAGTGAGGCTGGGCCTGGTGTGTGGAAGATGCAGGAGGAGAGTCACCTGTTGGAAAGGAGGGCTGGGGAGAAAGTGTGGGCTGGAGGCAGATCATGAAAGGCCTTGTACAAGTAGGAGGAGGATTCTGGACATCAACTTAAACAACAGGGAGCCACTGAAGGTTCCTGAGGAAGAGTATGACCTGGAGGAAGGCCTGTAGTAGTGACCACTAGTAGGGCTCAGAAGGGCCTGGGCAGCTCCAGACTCACCAGTTAAAGAGCCCCTTGCAAGAGGAAGGGGTGAGAGGATTAGGCCCAGTGTCAGCACCACACTTCCCGACAGCAGCCCTGATAAGCCCCACAGAGTGATGGTGCCAGCCATTAGGCCACTTGGGAGGAGCAGCTGGGAGGGCAGGCTGGCAGCAGTTTCTCCAGGATGGTAGATCTTGGGACCTTGTCTGCAAAGCTGGAGTAGCAGCCCACCCATAAGCAGGGAGCTCCCTGGGCTGGATTCGCCCCAAGCAACGAGGCCCAGACTTCTTCTCTCCATCATCTTGTCCAGGCTCAGAGGCTTCAGAAACCCCCCAGACGCTGACTACTCCCACACCCGCATCTCCTACCCAGCCCTCCCCGTGGCTGCAGGCTGACTGTCTGTGCGGCCTCCCATGCCATGCTGGCACCTCAGACACTTCCAGGCAGGATGTCGCTTTCCCCTCCAAACCCATGCTTAACCCGTGTGCCTCGGTGCTGGCAAAGGCTCCAGTGCCCACCCCGTTCCCAGGATGGACCTCTCCCAGCCCACAGCCCATCCTTCAGCCACCCCTTCAAAGTTTCCAAACGCTAGCCCTCCTCCTGCCCAGGCCCGGCCCCACCATCTCTGGTCTGGACAGATGCTGGCGTCTCCACGGGCCTGCCAGCTTCTGCTCTGCTCACTCACCCTCCCATCCTTCCTCCAGTAGGCATCGCTCTGTAACTCCCGGCCCTGCACACCGCATTTCTCAGCCCCTCCTCCTCGTGGGCTGCCCTCCAGCTGTGCTGGCCTCAGCTCAGAGCCCGTCCAGTGCTCCACAGGGCCTGCTCCCATTCCTCAGGCCTCTGCTGAAACGGCCCCTCATCCAAGATGCCTTTCCTGACCATCCTGCAGAGGAGGGCTCCCATTTCATGCCTGCCCCCTTGTCCAACCTTATTTTTCTCTGTGGCATTTGTTACTCCCTAATCTTATATTATGGATTTGCTTATCTGGTTTCTTCCATCTACTCTTAAAATTTAGGCTCTCTGACAGCAATACCATGGTCTAACCTGTTCACCCACGGATGCCATGCTGGGCACATAAAACAACACCTCATGTGTAGCAGGCGCTCAGTGAGCATGGACTGAGGGATGAATGAACCACTGCACATCCATCCTTGGGGAGAAACAGGCCCATACCCATGGGGGAACCCAACCCAGCATGAGAGCAGTGCTGGAGCCAAAAGACGTGCACAGGGAGGGCCCACCAGCTCCACCCAGAGGCCAGGGGAGCTTCCTGGAAGAGACGACAAACCACCCCCAGCCTCCTCCGTGGCCCTCCTGGGCATCTGTCATAAGCCACCCCACAGTGAGGGGATGCAGGAGAGGCTGATCTGACTAGCTGTGCTGACCTGGGAGTCAGAAGTGTTCAGAGCTGGTGCCTACATCCCCCCTGCCTGGCAGGAGGAGATCTGGGCACGGCTCCCCAGAGAGCAGAGGGGCTTGGTTTAAACACCACGGATCCCACCAGTGAGGGAGAGGTCATCAGGGACCCCAGCATTGTCTGTCCTTTCCTCCTGAACACACGGCAACATGCCGCCTCCCCTCTAATCACTGGAGCACTGAGGGAGGGAGCAGCAGAAGCATGGGCAGCAAGGACAAACCTGAGCTTGCCCAGAGGCTTAGAGCTTTGCTGAGCGAAGCCCCAGCTCCTCAGCCTCCGGGGCAAGGCGCTCCACACCAGCCCTGGCCCCTTCCAGCCCCGCCACTCCCCAGACACACTCTAGACTCCCCACCAGTGCCCCTTTGCTCAGACTGGGCCTCCCCTGCCGCCCTGAACCTTTCCTGCCCATTACAGCCCTACATCCATGACTTTCTTCATCCTGGCATTATTTATAATGACAAAACATCAGAAACCATCAAAACACACAATAGAGAATTGGCTAAACACACTACGGTCCACACAGGCTGAAACATTACACTGCCATTAAAAATCACATTACAGAAGAGTATTTAATGATGGGAAAATGATCTTGGTATGGGATTAAGTGCAAAAGGCAAGTTAGAAAACAATAAGTACAGCTTGATCCCAATTATGTCATAAATACACATTTTGTAGCAGACTGACGGGCTAAACATCTAAGTGCTCACACTTCTCTATAGAGAACACACATTACTCTTTTTTAACCAGAAAAAATAAAATGTTTGAAAAGTACCTTACAGACTTCAACGGTCAGCCCAGGTGTCACCTGTTCCAACAAGCCCAGCCAGACCCCCAGCTGACTGCGACCCTCCAGCCCCATCAGCTCCCCACCCGTTGAGCTCCCCACGCCCCGGGCTGAGGTGCCTGTGGGTGCTGCCATCTGCATGGGTGGTGGGGAGGCTGCTCGCACCCCTGCCCCCTGTCCCCATCACCCGGCTGCTGCACAGATATCCCTGACCACATCCTCACACAAACCGCCCAGCAGCAACTACAGGTGAAATGGGAGGGGCTGATTAGCCGCTCGTTCCCCCAGAGCCAACTAATTAGCAGAAATATTTTGATGGTGCTAACTGGGCTTCGGAGCAAGGTCTAGTGCCTGGGAAGGAAATCCAGGCCTCCACTCCCACTGGCTTTCCCAGCGTGAGGACACGGCTGGCTGACACTCCGCCACACAAAACTGTCACCTGATCCCAGAAGGGAGTCCAGGCCTGCTGCCTGCACAGCCACCAGGATTCTTCCTCTGAAAAACGAGGACAGCACGCCAGGCCAGCCTGCTGCCCCAAGCCCACCCCACCGTTCCCTCTGTTTAGCCAAGTCCCTCTGCAATTTTCTCATGGGTCACAGAGGCCTGTCAAGAACAGGGGACTGTCCCAGATATGGGACAGAGGTGACTTGTCCAAGGTCCAAGTAGGCCAGGGGTCAAGCCAGGTAGCAACCCAAGTCCCCCACCCACCTGCCCCACATCACCCACTTCTCTGGGACATGCTGTTGCTTCTCAACATCCCTTCATATGGACCATGAAGTGAGAGGACCTGTCACCTCCCACATTCTGGGAGTCCTGCTCCTCGTGATACAGTCAGCCAAGGTCACCCGGCTGCCAGCGCTTGTCGCACAAACACACCTGGGGCCTGAGCCTCATCCCGTCCTGAAGATGTCTGGACCCACACGCTGTCTCTGGTGTGTAGCCCTGTTAAACTCCACACATTAGAGCCAATGCCAGCCTCGTGACAGTTTCTCGGACCCCGACTGTCTCAGTCCCTGTGTTCTGGCTCCCTCCCGACCTGAAGTCAGGCACACACTTGGACCAAGGACAGGGCCCGGCAGCCTGCCCTCAGAGACCTCCACTGCCCTGCAGGAACCCATTAGCCTGCACTGTCTGTGAAACCCAGCCGCTGGGAAGAACGCCCCAGGCTTCCAGGCTGCCCGCCAGAGCCCTGTTACAGCAAGGGCTGGCAGGAGGTGGCACCGCCACAGCAAACCTTCTGGACATGGCTGCACGTGAGGAGGGAGAGACGGGGAAATCCCCAGAAAGAAGGGCCCACGACAGCCTCCCCTGCAGAGCCCCACCCTGCCCCACTGCCCAGAGTGGCATCTTACCTCAGGTTGGGTGGGTGTCTGCGGAGTGCAGCTGGGCAGGGCTCAGCTTGGGCTCAACTCAGTCTCCTTCTCTGCCCGTGGGCACTGGAGCCTCAGGGCCTATAGGTGCAGGAGGCTGTGGGGAGAAAAAGGAGGTGGTGGTCAGGTAGAGCAGGGAAGCAGGCAGTCGGGGTGGAGTGGGGACCACGTCTGCAAATGAGGCTGATCCTGCGTGGCTGAGCCACGAAAACTCAGACATTCCCCCACGTACTCTGACATACACACCGGCACACGCTCACATGTGTACTCTCATTCACTGGCACGCCCATGCTTACACACATACGTGCTCTCAACTGTGCATGCATGTGCACACACACGGCACTAGCCAAGGCAGTTAGGGCTCTGGGAAGGGCAGGGTTTCTGGCCCAGGCGGGCTGGAGTCTGACTATGCCTCTCCCACCAACTGGCTCTGTGGCCCTCATACGTAAAATGGAGATACCATCCCCCCTGCCAAGACTGCTGGGAGGATAAAGAGAGAGAAGGGACACGTGGCGTGGCGCGCAGTAGGTGTCCAGCCAGTCCCACTGCCTGCTTTCCTCCCCAGCCAGGCCCTAGAAGGCAGGCCCCAGGCTGACCACGATAGAGGATACTAGGCAGCACCAGGGTGCCTCTCCTCGAGCCTGAGCCTCAACTTCCCAGGCCCCAAGGATCCTACAACCCCTACCTACTCACCCTCCCATCCCCCACCCCCAGCCACTCCTGCTTTTTTTTTACAAGAGTCTTGCTCTGCCACTCAGGCTGGAGTGCAGTGGGGCCATCACAGTTCCCTGCAGCCCAACCTCCGGGGCTCAAGCGATCCTCCCACCTCAGCCTCCCAAGAAACTGTGACTACAGGTGTGTGTACCACCACACCTGGCTAATATTTTAATTTTTTTGAAAACTATGTTGTTCAGGATGGACTCGAACTCCAGACCTCAAGCAGTCCTCCCACCTCGACCTCCCAAAGTGCTGGGATTATCGGCGGAGCCATCAAGCCCAGCCATCCTGCTTGATTCCTTCATCATATATTCTCCAAGTTTCCTCTAGACCAGACCCTCAGTCCTCTGAGTACAGGTGGAGGTGCTAGGAAGTTCTGGCTCCTTGGCAAGGCTCTGAGGCCTCCATGGTGCAAGATGTAGCCTCAGCTGAAAGTCCAAGGAGGCACATTAACTCCCAGCTGTCCCTCCTCCTGGCCTGGTGGCCCTGAGCAAAGCCTCCTCCGTACCTCAGTTTCCTCAACCTCTCAGACCAAGTCCCACATCTCTTTCTGAGCTGCTGCAGAGAGGTTTCAATCAGATCTGTGTTTCCCAAGGTAGGAGACACACGCTTCTGGTGGTGCACAAGGGGATTTCGTGGTGTGCAGACAAATGTTTTCATTTTCATAGTTATATGTTTCTTTCTGTACACTGGGAAAAAAAAAAACTCAACAGACACATCACAGGTGTAATTTCCTGGATGTGTGGCTTGGGGAGCACCCTGGTAATCTACCTTCAAACATAAGTCAACACAAAGACAAGGATTAAGAAAACATGAGTGCAAGGCCAGGCACAGTGGTTCACGCCTGTAATCCCAGCACTGGGAGGCCTAGGCGGGTGGATCACCTGAGGTCAGGAGTTCGAGACCAGCCTGGCCAAAGTGGTGAAACCCCATCTCTACCAAAAATACAAAAATTAGCCGGGTGTGGTGGCGGGCACCTATAATCCCAGTTACTCAGGAGGCTGAGGCAGGAGAGTCACTTGAACCTGAGAGGCGGAGGTTGCAGTGAGCCAAGATCGTACCATTGGACTTCAGCCTGGGCAACAAAAGCAAGATTCCATCTCAAAAAAAAAGAAAGAAAGAAAAGAAAACATGAGAGGAGGTGGTGCCCAGGGGTGGCTTCAACCTTGGTGGTGAAAGGGAAGCTCAGGAAGCTGGCATCTAACCCAACACCTACCTCCCGGCAGCCCTGGAGAAGGCAAGCAGCTTCCGCCTTCCCCGGAGGGCCAGGCCAGCCCCTTCTTTCTGCTGGATTCCCCGTTGGGTGCCACCTGGCACAGGCCTAGATCCCCAGGAGGGCTCACGGGGCATTCTGGATGGGATGATGGAAGGATGGGTGGATGGGGCTCCAAGATGATTGTTATAATGTGGGCAGAAGATGGAAAATGCCTCAGGGACCCTCCCGGGATCAACATTCTATCAAATCTAAGACGCAAATGTTGGAATTTCTAGCCGCATGGTAGGTGGAGATGGAGGAGATGCTTTGAGGCCAGGGTCTTCCTGTGTTATGGGCTGCAGGCTTCTCCAAGGAGGCAGAGAAATGGGTGCTGAGCAGGCTCCAGGGTCGGCTCTGGCTTTCCCATCCCAGCAACAGAGCCACAAAGCAGCCCACACCAGCAAAAAGAGGCCTGCCCAGCCGCACAGTTCACCAGCCCCAAACTATGGCCCTGCTGCCGGCCGGCCCTGAGTGCACCTCCCACTGGTTGCTGATCCTGGGGGACACGACAGAACGTCATGGTGCCAGCCTGGGACATGGGGTAGCAACGCCCGGGCAGTTCCTCGGGCCTGGGTTCTCCAAGCCAGGTCTAGCCAGACCAGGGCACTGTCAACGGCCTCCCGAGCCGGATCCCGGTAGATAGGTACGAGCCAGGCTGGCCCAGGCCAACCCAGGCAGCCCTGTCCCTGGAAGGCCTCCAGATCACCTGACTGGCAGCCCTGAGCCCAGCTCCACCTGAGCTGGCAGGGTAAGCCATCCCCACAGTGCCATTCAGGGCCCCCAGCTGCCATGCTCCAAGACAATGAATGAGCCTCCTGCTCCCTTCCCCCCAAACTTTCCTGAAGCTCCCAATCTCCTTTGTGGCATCACAAGGAGTTGCTATGGAAATGGGACCACAGGCAGAGTATGACAATGATTTGGGGCAGGGGAGGAGACGCAGTGGGAACTGGGCACTCTCCTGGACACGGGATCTGCCAGTGTGCCAGGTCCCCAGAAAGACATGAAACCCCAGCTGCAGGCCTCCTACCTGCCCTCTTGGCTCCTTGACACCTCAGTGGGACCCAGGGAGCTCTTAGCCCGTGCAGCCTGTGTGTTCAGCCAACTGAGCAAATGCCCCAGAGAATGTGAGACCTCCACAGAAACAGCCATTCAAGGACTCTGACAAAGTGGCTTCGGCACTAAGTGGGGCTGGCACCCAGGACACACAGCAAATGCTGATCAGAAAGCAGGGTGCTGGCAGGTGTGCCACGTGTGTGCGTCACGTAGGCCTGTGCCTGCTCCTGACAACAGGACAATCACAGAGCTCGAGAGGCCACGCCCACTGTACAGATGGGGTGACTGAGGCCCAGCAAGGTCAGGGTCACACAGCAAGTCAACCAAGAAGCCAAGCCCAGAGCCCAGGTCTCTCTTCCCGAGGCTGAACCCTCTGATCAGTGCCCCTAGCTACTCCCTAAGATTCATTCTCCTTTTGTTAAGTGTCTACCATGTGCTTTGTCACTGGAACAAAGAGAAATAAAGGACACCGCTCCTGCTCAGAGGAGACAGGCCACCATGATCAGAGGGTGGATGCCAGGACAGAAGGCCAGGGACTGCAGGAGCCCAGGGAAGGTTACCTCAGAGTTTCAGGTTATCCCCTTCTAAGTCATGCTTCTAAGAGACCTCCGAGCTTCCCTGACTTTTCTCCCAACTGCTCCCCTGCCCAAGCCCCGCCTCCAGTCCACCTGGGGCTCACATTTCCAGGAGGTAATGTTTTTTTTTTCTCATTAGCACCCTAGGTCCTTGCCCTTTCTCTCTTTCTTTCCTAGGCACCTCCCATGAGCTAGCGTGACACTAAGCCTGGGGTGAGCAGAGAACCAGTGAGCCCCACTGGCCACCATCCTGACAGATGTCTTTGTCAGCAGCATGCAAATGCTCTCTTGTGATTTTTGGTGTTTCTTTTTTTTGAGGGGTGGGGGCTGTACTGAGAGAGTAACAGGGACCACCTTCCAGAGCTTGGCTTGGAAGACCCACCAGCTCTGTGTGTGCCATGCCTCCCAGGACCTGTTACACCGGTGGAGACCAAGGTCCTGAGAGGTGGCCAGGCGGACTCTGGGGAGCTCAGCACTAAGAAGGCAGGATAGGAAAAGACCAGCAAGGACAGAAGGGAAGGCCGGGCCCAGGGCTGTGGGAAGGGAGCTGTCTTGGAAGGCTTCCTGATGGAGGAGGGACTAGGGTTGGCTCAGAGCCCACCCTTGGGTTCTGGCAGGAAAAGTCTCTTCGAGAGAGAGAACCAGGCCAGGGTCTCCCCTGCCAGACCACATGACTTGGGGCTAGCCTGGCAGGTGGAGGGCAAGGGGGGCACATTCTGTGACAGCTGCCGTCCTGTCCCCAAACCACTAAGGCCTGCCACCATTGCCACCTCACGTCCCTAGTTACTGCTGCCTGATGGGAAACCAGCTGGGGACGAGAAAACAGCAGAGACAGAGGAGTGGGGGCAGAGCATAGGAGAGACAGAGGTTCTGAGAGAGAGAGAGCGGCAGCGACCCCTAAGCTAGCTGGACAGACGGAGAGCAGAGAGCTGAAGACGGATGAATGGATGAGCCACCCCTCCCCTCCCTCAGAGCCAGGCCTGCAGCTGCCAAGAGGAACAGACACACAGCTGGGAAGGAGTCTACAAACCAGGGCTTTGCAAAGATTTTTCAGCAATAAAATTCTTATTTGAAATGAAATCTGATGCAGTGGGGGAAGCGTTTCTATGCCAGACATTAAATCCAGAAGCCATAAAGTGAAAATTCAACAAATCCAACTACTGTACATAAACTCGTAAAACACCCATACAGCAAAAGACACATAAACTAAGTTAAAAGGCAAGTGAGACACTGGAAGGAAATACCACTAATATGCAAAGAGCCTCTACAAATCAATAAGAAAAAAGACAAAAGAAGAGAAAAATTGGCAGTGAATTAGAAATCCGCAGAGGAGGAACTAAATTGGCCAATAAATGCAGGAAAAGATGTTGATCTCACTAGCAATTGGGGAAATGCAAATGAAAACAAGAGCAGCCTACCATTTTCGGCGTATCAGATTGTGAAAAATTTAAACGACTGATAACAAGCAGTGCTGGCAAGGATGTGGGAAAATGAGCACTCACAGACCACTGGAGGGAGGAGGAACTGGCTCAACCTTTGGAAGGGTAATTTGGCAATATTGATTAACATTTTAACCCACACACTCTACGGCCTCGTAATTCCACTTCTAGGAGCCTCTCCCATGAAATAGAAGCACAAGCATTCATACTCAAGGGTGCTCATGGAAACATTGCTGGTAAGAGTGAAAAAAATTGGAAATGGCCTAAATGTTTATCAATAAGGGAATGCTCAAATAAAATATAGCATGTCCACGCTATGGAACACTCTGTGGCCATCTGACAGAATGAGGCATGTTTATGTACAACAACAGAAAAAAAAAATCAAGCTGTAAAGTGCTATTTCAGAATGAGCCCAATTCTGTAATTAACGATTTGTTGGTATATGCCCCAAAAGGCTGGAGGACAGTGTGCCAGGCTTCAAAGCAATCACCTCTAAGCAGTGGGACAAGCGGGCTTTCACGGCCTCTGTTTTCCACAAATGTATTGCTGGGTCTTCTGTTGTAATCAGAAAAACAAAATCAATAAAGAGTTCATGGGTTTTCTTAATCCTTCTCAGACCCTAATAGGAAATGCAGATGTAAGCAGAGCTGCTGTGGTTGAAGGGGGAGGTTACCAACACCCATCCACCCAGCCCCATCCAGCCCCACCCTCCTATCCCTGAGGCTCCTTCTGGAAACGCTAGGGCTCTAGGACCAGTTTGAGAACCTCAGCTGGAGACTGTGGAACCCATGCCTGAGCTCCCCCAGGCCAAGGCGGACGGGACAGAAGGCTGCTGAAGGTACACTGGCAGCCAGGGCCTGTGGCTCCTCAGCACGGCTCCAGCCTTCCCTAGGTGAGAGTCAGGGGTTTCTCTGGGTGTCCATAAAACCCTGAGCTGGTCACAGTCCTGGGAAACCCAGAACTGAGGCTCACGAGAGCCCTTGGGGTAAAGCCAACAAAGGAAGGGCCTTTGCAGAAAACTCCAGGAAAGGGGGGTTTCAAGGCTCCCGTGCTGCAGGGAGGGAGGGAGAGAGGGAGGGAAAGGGAGAAGCTGGGGTGTGTTTCTCCCTATATGTACAGAAATGGGGGGATGAGCCCATGGGGGCGCATGGAGGTGACTGGCGCGTACAGATATGTGGCACTCACAGACAGAGGTCACATGTGGGTCTGCGGAGGTGAACTCCGGAGGGTGTGTGGGCTCCAAGTGGTGCAGAGGTGTATCTGTAATCTACAATCAGTAGGGGTGTGTGTGTGTGTTGTCACTCTCAGGGATGACAGCAAAGAGAGAGCATGTGTGTCTCTGGAGGAGAGAAACACAGCAGGCCCACGTATATGTGTGTATGTGCATAGTGTGTGTGTGGTGTGTCATGTGCCCATGGGTTTCCCAGGGTGAGTGGTGTGTGTGTGTGTGTGTGTGTGTGTGTGTGTGTGTGTGTGTGTGTGTTAGGAGGTGTAGGCAGCCAGCAGGCCTGTAGAGGGGCCAAGAGCAGGTGGCAAACTGCAGAGATCAGGCCATTCTGGAAATGCCCCTCCCACTTGTGAGTCAATCAACAAATTCAGAGAAAACTGCCCAGAAGGAGCGCAAGGCCCCTCCAGAAGGCCCCCTTCCCTTAACATTTGTTTGCACAGCTCATGTTCCACCTGTCTCCAGGAGGCAGGGACTGGAGGGACCAGCAAACTCCACCTGATGGGTGGTGAACGATACTCTCTACCTGGGTCCAAGCCCCAACTAACACAGCTTCCTGGAGATCTCTTGTCCACACTTCACACCCACCCATGTTCCATCTTCAGCTGCCAGGGGAGCACTCCAAAATGCAGATCCAACCACATGGCTGCCTGCTCTACCCTTCTATGAATCTCTACTGCTCCCTGCCCAAACTCCTTACTGGGCCCACCAGGCCCCCTGGGACCCATCCCCAAGTGGCCTTCAGCTTCCTGCCTGACCCCGATGCCTCCCAATACTACCCTCCAATCAGACTGGGCCCCCGTCTTCCTCAACAGAACCGAGCCTCCAAGCCTTTGCACCTGCTGTTCCCCCTGGGAGATGCCTGCCCTCCCTAACCAGTCCCCACTGTCCTCTAAGAAGCTTCTCCCTACAGGGCTGGGTGAGGCCCCTCTGGTACCCCCCACTCTGAGCTCACCTCTGTCCCACCCTCATCCCCTAAGCTGTGACTGCTGACAGGTCTGGCTTCCCCAGGGGTAGGGCCTGGGTATTTGTTCTGTGCACCCCAGAGCCCAGCCTAGTCCTAGCACAGAAGAGGCATCAGGCACAAATTTTGTAGACTGAGCCAGGAAGGGTGGCACCACCTCTAGTCCCAGCTACGCAGGAGGCTGAGGTGGCAGGATCGCCTGAGCCCAGGAGTTGGAAGCTGCAGTGAGCTAAGAGCACATCACGGCACTCCAACCTGGGTGACAGAGCAAGACCCCATCTCCAAACAGAACAAAGCAGCAAACAAAAATCCGAAAAAAAAAACATGTTTAGAGAACAGATAAATGGGTTCTCACAGTGATATAGTTTGGACGTCCCCTGCAAATCTCATGGTGAAATGTGATCCCCAGTGTGGAGGTGGGCCTAGCGGCTGGGTCCTGTGGGAGGATCCCTCACGACTTGGTGCTGTCCACCTGAGATCTGGCCATTTGAGTGTGTGGCACTCCCCCGTCCCTCTCACTCCTACTTTCACCCTGTGAAGTGCCTGTTCCCACTTCGCCTTCTGCCATGAGCAAGCTCCTGAGGCCTCCCCAGAAGCTGAGCAGATGTTGGCACCATGCTCCCGGTACGGCCTGCAGATCCATAAACCAAATAAGCCTCTTTTCTTTATAAATTACCCAGTCTCAGGTATTTCTTTATGGCCACACAAGAACAGCTCTCAGCCCCGAAGCCACACACACAGTGGGCCTTCTCAAGGCAGCAGGGTAGAGCAGACTGTGGCCTGGGGGCTGGGACACCTTGCATCTCATCCTAGGTGGTGCAACTGGTGACAATTAATCATGTCACCTGAGGAATGAGTGAAGTAGGAGTTTCCAACCAGGGTTCCCAGGGAGGGAGGACTACAGAGGCCTATGAGCCCTAAGACCGCACAAAACTGGCTACGATGATACACATCAGGAGGGACTGGCCCCGTCTCTAACACAGGGCCCGTGGCTTTCATCAGCTTCCTCAAGGGGCCCCCAGCCCAAAGACCCAGAAGCACCGGGCAGGAACAGGGCAAGGCTCGTCCCCACTGGAAAGCAGACTCAGGCACAAAAGTCACCACATACCAGGAGGGGGTGCTGGGGCAGGGACCAGGACAGGTCCTGCGGCCCTGGGCCCCAAGCCAGGATCCCTGTGTGAGTCACTAGGAGGAGATGCCCAGAGAGGAAAGGGAGTAAAGGTGGACAAGCTGTCTGGGTAAGGGGTGAGCTCCCCATCAGGGAGAGTGAGAGCACAGGCTGGATGGGCAGAGGGCAGAGTGAGTGAGCCACAACCCCGAGTCTCATTCTCAGACTTTCGGGCCACAGTTTCTCCATCTTACACGCAGAGCTAGACAAGGTGATTCATGTGAGTCCATCTGAAAGTGTACAAGGATGTTCATGGGTGTGGCTGGCCTGGCCCCAGCTCCAGGCTATAGGGCTGAGTGTGCAGTCCTGGGTCTGTGCAGTGAGCCCAGCTGGCAGCTGCCTGGGGCTCCCTTCTCTCATTCTCTTGCTTCCCAGCTGCAGCAGGGTACTGGCTGCCCAGGCTGTCAGCACTGCTAAGGGGGCTTGCAGAGCCCCAGGCCCCTCCTGGGTACTGCGGTTACCAGTCCCCACGTTACAGCAACCATAGAGATGCCAGGAGTGAGAGGGTCCATGATGAGAGTTCAGGGGCTGGATGGGAGCGCTGGGCAGGGCTGGCAGCCAAGCCCAGGCCACATGGCCTCAGTGGGCCCCCCAACTGCCCCAACCCCTCCAGGGGCTTCCCTCAGCCTGGCCTGGTCACACAGGGAGTTGGTGGTAGATCTGAGCCAGGATCCCAGGCCTCCCACCCTTGGCTAGGCTTACTCTGGGCACAAATGCCTTGTCCTCCTTGGGCGACTCTGCATGCCTCAGCACCCCCTAATCCTGCCAGAAAGACATGGCCGGCACTGGGGCTCCAACAGACTGATTCAAACGCAGGCCTGCAGCACTCGCTGGAGCCAGCCACCTGAGCCTCAGGTTCCCGCTCTCTAAAACAGAGTTACAAAAACTGCCCTCCTACTCCTGTTGGGAAGATTAATAAGGGCAGGGCTACACCATCTGAAAAGAGCAGAACAGAGGCCTTCCACCCACCCTTCATCTCTGTGCCTCAGTTTCCCCATCTCTAAGCAAGAGGGTGACTCTGATTCCCCAGGTCCCCAGAGTCTCTGATGCTTTGTGAGAAGCCTGCCCAGGTGCCCAGCCCATGCCTAGCTGGGCCTGCCATGGAAGGACAAGCTGCAGTGGCAGAGACTGGGGCCTGCCCTCAGGGGCCTCCCTGCTACCTGGCAGATGAGAGCTGTGTCTGCGGGGCAAAGGCACTGTCTGCTTAGCAGAACCGTGTGTGGACGTGCCCATGGCAGGGCTTCCAAACCGGGGATCCCGGTGCCTCTGTGTTGCCACAGTCTACCACCCCTACTGCGTCATACCCAGCCAGCTCTGTGCATTTCCTGCCAGCTCCTGTAGGCCCCAAGGGCCACAAGAAGCTTACAAGTGGAAAAAAGTGTGAGCTGGGCAGTGATCAAGGAAGGTTTCTTGGAGGAGACAGGACAAGA
>NW_022437254.1:73974-74800 GCF_009761245.1 Sapajus apella
AGCAGCCCGGGGCTGAGGCTCCTGATTCTGATTCCATCCTCATGCAGCCACCACCCTCTCAGAGCCTCAGAATGCCCCCACCTGTGGAGCAGAAATGACAAGACGGTAACTGCCTGGGCATCTCATTCAAAGGCAGTGTCACCAGACAAAGAAACTGAAATCCCCACTTCACAGATGGAAAAGCTGAGGCCCAGGGCCAGAAGAGGCTGGAAGCAAAATATGGGGGAGGTGAAGAACAGAGGGTGGGGGAGGTGGGCAAAAGCTCCCCTGCTGTTCCAACTCTCCCTCCTCCCCAGCCCTCTATCTCCCCACTAACAGTGTGGGTCGGAGAGAGTGGGGCTTGCATCTCTTTCTCTGGCTCCTGTTTATCGAGCTTCCTGCTCAGAAAAAAATGGCCATGATTGCAATCTCCCAGCCAGGCCCAGCTGACCCTCGCCAACACTGGCCAAGCTCGCCTCCATGGATCAATGATGGAGAGTTATCGGTACCCCAAATGATCAATTGCTAATTGCTGAGTGCCGTGCAATTCATTGGGGAGAGTTATGTGTGGCCAGTGACATGGTGCCCCCACCCCAGCCCAGCACCGCCTTCAGAGACAGGGAGGGCCATATCTATGGTAAGCATCTCAGCAGGAAAGCAATCTGTAACTTGGGAGCTTCTCAAACAGATGTCTCGGGCCCAGCCCACATCCCCAGGCCCAAGGGACCACCCAGGAAGGAAGTGTCAGAGGCCACAGAGGCCCTGAAGGAGGCACTGTCTGCCCCTGATCAACCTAGTTGGCCCCCAGGCAAGCCAGGAACCCAAGATGGATAGGCCCAGTCCCTGC
>NW_022437254.1:74810-74991 GCF_009761245.1 Sapajus apella
GAAGTGGCTGTTTTCCTAAAGGGGGCAGTCAGTAGGGGCTGGGAGCCCCTGGCTGGAATTTTCACCCCTGACAGAACAGACCAGGGGTCAAAGAAGTGCCCCAATCTCCCCCTCACCATGGCTTCAGACCCCAAATGAAGGGTTCATCTTGCTGGAGTTGGTTGGGGTGGGGGTGGAGGGA